>NW_021703769.1:62823204-63125596 GCF_005190385.1 Monodon monoceros
ACAGAGAAGGCTGAATGGGGGATCAAATGCACAGAGAAGGCTGAATGCGGGATCAAATGCACAGAGAAGGCTGAATGGGGGATCAAATACATAGAGAAGACCTAAGGAAAGAGCATATTCCAGTAAAAAGAATCTGAAGAAAAATAGATATATGTGTGTATGACTGAATCACTTTCCTGTACACCTGAAACTAACTCAACATTGTCAATCAACTATACTTCAATTAAAAAAAAAAAACCTGACCCCCCCAAAAAAAGAGCATATTCCTTCCCCAGCACCACAGATAGGTGTCATAACAAATCCTTCAAACAGAACGTACCAAAAAAAATTATATCCAAAATGAAATATACGGAAAACATGACAATTCGTGAAACTATGAAACTTAAGTCATGGTTTGATTTATTCTGCAGCCATGTCAACATCACAAACTTTTCAACAAGATAGAAACAAAAATGTTCCTCCATAATGGATAAGTTAAATCAATCGTGGTCTAACTATGAAATGGAATACTTTGAAACTATTAAATAGTGTAATCAGGACTTCCCTGGTGGTGCAGTGGTAAGAATCCACCTGCCAATGCAGGGGACACAGGTTCGAGCTCTGGTCTGGGAAGGTCCTACATGCCGCAGAGCAACTAAGCCTGCGTGCCACAACTACTAAGCCTGTGCTCTAGAGCCTGTGAGCTACAACTACTGAACCTGCGTGCCACAACTACTGAGTCCGTGTGCTGCAACTACTGAAGCCCACATGCTCGAGGGCCCACGTACCACAACAAGAGAAGCCACTGCAATGAGAAGCCCGCGCACCGAAACGAAGAGTAGCCCCCACTTGCTGCAACTAGAGAAAGCCCGCGTACAACAACAAAGACCCACTGCAGCCAAAAATAAATGAATTAATTTAAAAAAATAGTGTAATCCACATATATTTAAAGCCATTGAGAGATGTTTTGGTAATTAAATGAATAAAGCCGGTAAGAAAAGAGATGTAGTATAATCCCAGGTTTTCATAAAGTATAAAATTTAAGAAAAAGAGTCTGGAAAGACATAGAGCAAAATGTAAACAGGTTTTTATGTATGTTGAGCTTGTGAGTGATTTTTAATACTTTACGTGGCATATCTGTATATTTAAATTTTTACATAATAAATACGTATTGATTGTTGGACTAAAACTACATCAAACCTGTTGAGATGATTGTGTTTATTTAAATAGACACCTAAAGAGAAGAATTCAGTCACAGCCCAAAGCAGGCCCAGGAAAGGGGACCTGAAACAGAATATTCAAGTAGGCTATGCCAATTGCCCAAGGATCCAGAAGAACTTGGGTAGGAATCAGAAACTGTTGAAAATGGAGGAGGAGTTTTTAAAATTCCACCCTCCTGTGAGCCACGATAATTCCCCCCAAAACTCTGTTATAACTAACTTCAAACACGTCAAGGAAACACATGTCATTTCTAGATCTCTAAAAACATCTAGATGCCTGATGCCCAGTAGAAAAGAAAAGCCAGTGTTTGTCCACATTTTCCAGTGTAGATGTCATTTTTGCAGCCTTGCAAAGAACTTTCCTTACTGTAGGAGCTCTTGTTTAGCTCTTTTTGGACAATTCAATCTCCCCAAAGAGTCTAGCACTAAGTTACAGAAAATGAACAGGTCCAGGAGTCAGGAGGAGTGGCCTAGCTCTGCTATTAGTGCTGTGTGACCTTGCGCAAGTCCATCCCCAGGTCTCAGCTGGCTGATCTACTGGACCCAAGCGCTAAGCTTTTCTCCCCCAGGAATTTGATACTTTGAAACCGAGACACATTAATGGCAGAGCTCTAGAAGTTGACCATGAATTCCATCTGCTACTGAGCTCTGCAGAGCTTGGGTGGTATTTCCCTTCCTAACAAACTCTTCCTTCATTCTGAGATTGCTCCTACCATCCTAACAATCAATGATTGATTTTCCTTGTAGTAACGAGAGTCCACTTCTGTCGCTTAGAACCAGCTAAGACTTCACTACTGTGGCTCAGATGGAATGAAGTCTTTCCCGCCCAGCATGAAGGGAATTGGTCAGTCAGGCAAAGGAGTCTAACCCACAGGGAAAGGCTGCCACAGAGAGCAGCTGTCATCCTTGTGCTAAGAGGCAGGGACCCAGCAGGGCAAGCTGTCACATTCAATAAATATTCTCAGTCAGCCCGGCAGTGCTCTCTGATTACTATGCGTGAATCCCCAGAGTAAGGGAGCAGAAAGGAGTGACAATGAACATGATGTGTAGTCTATATCTCCCAGCTCCACACACCTGGCTGGCTGTGTGCCAGCCACACCCAGGGCACTGATTTCTTTCCTCTGTGACTTTGTGCAGCTACTGTTGGAATCTCCCTAACACGGTGGTTCTCAATCGGGGGCAATTTTGCTCCCCAGGGGACATTTGGCAATGATGTCTGTGGACATTTTGGGTTATCACAACTTGGGGTGGGGTATTACTGGCATCTAGTGGGTAGATACCAGAAGTATTCGTTTCCCATTGCTGCTTTAACAAGTTCCTACAAACGTAGTGGTTTAAAACAACACAAATTTATTATCTTACAGTCCCAGAGGTCAGAACATGAGTCCATGGGGCTACTTTCCTTCTGAACTCTAGGGAAGAATCTGTTTCCTTGCCTTTTCCAGCTTCTAGAGGCTGCCTGCATTCCTTGGCTTATGGCCCCTTCCTCCATCTTCAAGGACAACAGCCATATTATCTCCTCTTCCTTCTCTGCTTCCATCATCATATCACCTCCTCTCTTATAAGGACCCTTATGATAATATCAGGCCCACTTGGGTCAGCCAGGATAATCTCCCCCATTTCAAGATTCTTAATTTAAATCGTATCTGCAAGGGTTTGCTTTGGTTTGGTTTAGTTTGGTTTGGTTTGGTTGTTTCACCATGTAAAGGTAACATATACACAGAATCTGGGAATTAGGATACGAATATCTTTGGGGGGCTATTATTCTATCTCCCACACCAGGTATCCTGCTAGACATCCTACAGCCCCCACCACAAAGAATCATCTGGTTTAAGACGTCAATAGCATGTGAGAAACCTGCATCCTCTGATACTTTTACAGGTAGGTCTCCCACATGCCTTAACTTAATATCACCTTTTCATGTGAATTACAGCTGCAGACCTACTATTCCTTGATCCCATCAATCCAAAGCACTCCCTAAATTTTACAATAGTTGTGAAGTTTGCCCAGTCCAAGTAAGTAAGAGAAATTCTGTTTTCCTAAAAAGTTTAAAAGCAGAAGAAGAAGACAGTCATTTCTCAGCCTTGACATAATTCTTATAACTTAGAGATCTGGGGCTTTAAATGTTTGGAAGTTACTCAGGGCAAAAGGATTGAACTCCCCAAACTTTGGGACAGAAAATGGGAAGCAAGAGCAGAAAACAGCTATTACCAACTCAGTGCCTCTTCCCTGCCAGTGTCTTGTTTCTGCTTTCTAGAAGCAGAAGTCTTGGGGAAGGAGAAAGTGACCTCTTGTAAGTTTTATAAGCACCAGAAGCCAAGCACTGGGCTGTGTGCCCTACATGTGTAACCCTGCTAGGTTGGTGTCGTCATTCTCATTTTAACATAAGCAGACTGAGTGTCTGGGAAATTAAAATTTGACCAGGTTACGAAGTCATTAAATGATGGGTTGAAATTCGGATCTGTATCACTTCAAAGCCTGTAGGTTTTGGAATAAGATGTTTGATGTTCCTTCCACATTCCACATCAAAAGCATCTTTTACAGCCTTAGTGAAGTGAATGAAGACACCCAAAAAAAGTAAAATAACTTCTCTAATGAAATAAAGCAGGGGTCAGCAAACTTTTTCCGAAAAGAGTCAGTTAGTAAATATTTCAGGCTTTGCAGGCCATATGGTCCCTGTTGCAACTGCTCATCTCTACCTTTATAGGGGGAAAGCAGCTGCAGCTGATACACAGTGGATGGGTGTGGCTGTGTTCCAAAAAAACTTTATTTACAAAAACAAGCAGTGACCAGAATTGCCCCAGGAGCCATAGTTTGCTGCCCCCTGAAATAAAGCTTTAAAATCCCAAAATAGCCTTCATCATATTTCCCCTTAGTGCTCCCCCATTCTCACCCTCCATGTGTGTGTGTGTGTGTGTGTGTGTCTTGTACTCTTAAACTACTCGTGAAAGTACAAATCAGTATAACCTTCCTGGAAAGCAGTTCAGCAATATAACCCAGCAATTCTATGTTCAGGACAAGAGGGCATAGATAAAGATATCAGGATGTTCTTTGCAGAATTGTTTACAATGGTGCAACAGGGAAAATGGTCAATCAATAAGTTGTTCAACAAAACCCGCTACATGTAAATCACTCCCACAGACTTTAAATGTTATAATGTAGATTTATAGTTAGAAAGAAAGAAATAAAAGGTGACATAGAAATAGAAATAAATCCAGGATATATTTGAAAATCAGACCATAAAATATTATGCATATAATAATCTTATCGTTGTTTTTAAAATATATCTACATAAATGTGATGGTTAATTTTATGTGTCAACTTGACTGGACTAAGGGATGCCCAGATTGCTGGTAAAATATTATTTCTGGGTGTGTCTGTGAGGGGGTTTCCAGAAAATATTAGCATTTGAATCAGGAGACTGAATAAAGAAGATTGCTCTCACCAGTGCAGGTGGGCATCATCCAGTATTTGAGAGCCTGAATAGAACAAAAAGGTGGAGGAAGAGAGAATTCATTCTCTCTGCCTGAGTTAGGACAAACATCTCCTGCCTTTGGACATTGGCACTCCTGGTTCTTGGGCTTTCAAACTCAGACCAGAACCTAAACTAACAGCGCTCTGATTCTCAAGTCTTTGGACTCATTACACTATCATAATTCCTGGTTCTCCAGCTTGCTGACGGCAGATCATGGGACTCCTCAGCCTCTATAACCACATGACCCAATTCCTCTAAGTCTTCTCTTGTATAATCCTAATGGTTCTGGTTCTCTGGCAAGCCTTGACTAACACTATAGACTTTTTTTAAAAAGTCTTTAGGGACTTCCCTGGTGGCGCAGTGGTTGGGAATCCGTCTACCAATGCAGGGGACACGGGCTCGATCCCTGGTCTGAGAAGATCCCACATGCCACCGAGCGACTAAGCCCATGTGCCACAACTACTGAAGCCCACATGCTCTAGGGCCCACGTGCTGCAGCTACTGAGCCCGCGGGCAGCAACTACTGAGCCTGCAGGCTGCAAGTACTGAAGCCCGCGCACCTAGAGCCCGTGCTCCGCAACAAGAGAAGCCACTGAAATGAGAAGCCCGCACACCGCAACGAAGAGTAGCCCCTGCTCGCCACAACTAGAGAAAGCTCACGCGCAGCACTGAACACCCAACGCAGCCAAAAAATAAAGTCTTTAATGATAAACACCAAATGTTTACGGTGGTTATCTCTGGGTTGTAGACTATTAACTGTTTTTAATTGGCTTCTTTACTAATCTCTGTAGCTCCAGTGCCACTCAGTTCCATGCTAGCACATACAAAGTACTCAGAAAATATTTGTTGATGAGGTGAAAAACTATTCTAGTATGTGCTTAAGCTACAGCATCAGGGGTTTCATTTGGATATAAGGGAGGTATTTCTACCAAATGGGCAGTAAACACAGGAAAGTATAATTAAAACAGTATCTGGAATCACCTTTCCTGAAGATATTTTTTAAAGAGTGGAGTCATCTTATGATCTGCCCTTTCATTGTTAGTGTATAGGGATGCAAGAGATTTCTGTGTATTAATTTTGTATCCTGCAACTTTACCCAATTCATCAATTAGCTCTAGTAGTTTTCTGGTGGCATCTTTAGGATTTTCTATGTGGGCATTTTTTATGTTTAAAAAAGAAGAGGAAGAAAACATATGTACGTGTGTGTATACATACACGTATGTATGTATACCACGCACACACAATTTGGTAACATATACATATTTCTAGGATGGTTTGCCTGTTGCCCCAAGGGCAGGGGGGATGGTAAATGGAAAAGTGAGAGACCTTTCACTGTTTATCCTCTTGTATGTTTTGAAGTTTGATCCATGCAAAAGTATTACCTACTCAGAAAACTATTGGAGGGGCTTCCCTGGTGGTACAGTGGTTAAGAATCCACCTGCCAATGCAGGGGACACAGGTTCGAGCCCTGGGCCAGAAAGATCCTACATGCCGCGGAGCAACTAAGCCTGTGCGCCACAACTATTAAGCCTGAGCTCTAGAGACCACAAGCCACAACTACTGAAGCCCGTGCGCCTACAGCCCGTGCTCCACAACAAAAGAAGCCACTGCAATGAGAAGCCCGTGCACTGCAACGAAGAGTAGTCCCTGCTCACCGCAACTAGAGAAAGCCTGCATGCAGCAACAAAGACCCAACGCAGCCAAAAAAAAACCTATTGGAGCCTCCTTCGTACTTCAGAACTTCTATAGTGTTCTGCTGTACAGAAAGAGATGCTCTACCTTTAACTTACACACACACACACACACGAAATCTTCCTCCTGGAAATATTTAGTTTTTATTTAAGAATTCTGTTCAGATGTCACTTCCTCCAGGAAGTCTTCCCTGACCAGCCCCACCTCCTGAGCTACCTCTGTTATACCCATACCCAGTACCCTGTGGCATTTATCACAACTGATGTCCATTAGTAATTGTTTAATACCTGTCTCCCTCACTAGAGGTGCCACAAGGGACTAGTTCATCAGTGGGTCCCCAGCACCAAGCTGGGCATCTGCCACATGAGATGTGCATGAACCTTTGGGAGGGAGGTGTCATGTACCAAATGTTTCTGTTCCCTCAAAATTCATATGTTGAAATCCTAACCTCCCCCCACCCCGTGATAGTATAAAGAGGTGGGGCTTTTGGGAGATGATTAGGTCATGAGGGTGAAGCCCTCATGAATGGGATTAGTGCCCTTATATAAAAGAGGCCCCAGAGAGCTAGCTAGCTCTCTCTCTACCATGTGAGGCCACAGGAGAGAATGGCCATCTGCAAACTGGAAGAGGCCCTCCCCAGAACCTGACCATGCTGGCACCCTGATCTCAGACTTCCAGGCTCCAGAACTGTGAGAAATAAATGTGTGTTGTTTAGTCCACTCAGTCTGTGGTATTTTTTTTTTATAGCAGTCTGACTGAGACAGGAGGGAAGAAAAAGAAGGGAATACTAACAACAAAAACAGTTATGGCACACCTACTGTCAGCCAGACAGTGGTCTAAGTGCTTCACACATATTAACACATTTAATCCTCACAACAAATGGGTACCATTATTACCAGCATTTTACAGATGAGGATACAGAGGCTCAGGGAGAGAGAAAGCACCTTCCCGTGGTCACCAGGCAGAGCCAGAATTCCAACATAGGCAGTCTGGTTCCAGAGCCCATGAGTTCAGCCCCTGGAGGAAAAGATGGATAGGGAGAGAGATGAGGGAAGGAAGAGGGGAGAAGGTTCCCACAGAGCAGTGAGATGGAGCAGCTGACCACCCCTCCAGTGTGGGTCTGGTCTTTGGGAAGTTACAAGAACACCATTAATGAAGATTCTATAATATATATAAAACACTTGCAAACTGACAATTTGGGACCTCAACAAAAAGACGGCAGGCCTGAAGTCTGACAGCTGTCTTGTCTAGAGGAGTAGGTAACACACATTGTAGATACATCCACTATCTGATGTGGGTTAATAGGCTTCATTGAATTAATGATGACAGAATAATTACAGCAACAAGCAAAGCAGCAGGGAGACTGCGGGTTCTAATTGAGGATAATTCCAGGGCCAGGCAAGGTTGGAAGTTTTGACTTTAGGACTGTGGAGACTTCCCTGAGATTGGAGCTTTATTATTTTTATTATTTTAAATTGATAGCATCTACCATGATTTGTCTGAGTTCTCTGCAAGTCAGCGGAAAGTCATCTGCAGGATAGGAAATATTAATAAGAGAAACAGAAATAAATGGAAAATAAGAAAAGCAGAGGAGTTCCAATTTCTCAAGTAGGATTTGTCCCTAATCCTTAAGGTTCAGACTGGATCCTGGAAAGCATAAATAAATGGGGATTACATTTGGGTAATCACAACAGCAATAAAAATAGCTATCATGTATTTAATCCCTACCTCCAGCCAGGCTCTGTAATAAGCCCTCTTTTATGCCTTAGCCCACTGATTTCCCCAGATAATTTTGTGGAGTGGGAATAAACATTTTCCCTTGTTTTATGAGTAAGACAACTGAGTCTCAAAGAGGCAGAGTGACTTGTGCAAGACCACTCAGCCAAGAAATTACAAAAAGGTGTTTTAAGTTAGAGTTAAGAAAGCAAAGCTTTAGAATAATGCCCAGAAAAGAGTCACTTCTGAGGGAGGAGGTGGATTAAAGAACATATCAGAGGGACAGACCTGGGTATAATTTATTGATGTGCATGAATTCCATTCAATTCAACAAGGATCTACTGGATACCCATCATGGACCCAACACAGTGGAAGTCTCCTATTGTAGATTGTTTTTTCCAAAGATGGTCAAGACAATAGCTCCCATGCCACATGTTCTTATAAGGTGACCTCGACAGTCTTCATGTGGAATGATGAAGTCCATGATTCCTCTCCCTTGGACCTCAACTGCCTCAGTCAATAGGATATAGCAGAAAAGATGCTATTTGACTTCCAGAGATAGAGCATAAAAATTGTATGCACTTCCTCCTTTCTATCTTGGGATACTCTTGGACCCCAGCCACCATGTTGTGAGGAAGCCCAAATAGCCCACATGGGGACACCACGTGGGAAGGTCACATGTAGATGTTTTAGATAACTGGATAACCGAGGTCCCAGCTAATAGTCAGCATGAAACACACATGTGACAAAAGATGCCTCCAGATGGCTCCAACTCCCGGCCATCAAGTCACCGTCATCTTTTGAATTTCCCAGCCAAGTCCCTAGACATCATGAAGCAGAAATAAGCCATCCCCTCTGCACCTAATCTGAATTCTTGACCCAGGGGATCCATGAGAATAATAAAATTGTTGTTATTGGCCCTAAATATTTGTGTGATCTGTAGCATAGAAGTAGTAACTGGAAGACCCCCACGGAGTGATGTTTTTAAAGTGTATAAAACAGGATCTGCCCCTCTGTCTACTTTGAAAAACAAGACTATTATGACAGAATTTTAATCAAAAGACAGTGTCCCTTATGTTAAGTGAAATAAGTCAGAGAAAGAAAAATACTGTATATCACTTATATGTGGAATCTGAAAAATACAACAAACTAGTGAATATAGCAAAAAAATAAACTGACTCACAGATATAAAGAACAAACTAGTGGTTACCAGTCGGGGGGGTGGGCAATACAAGTGTGGGTGGAGTAAGAAGCACAAACTATCGAGTCTGCGATAAGCTACAGGGATGTAGTGTACAACACAGGGAATATAGCCAATATTTTGTAGTAACTGTAAATATTTTGTAACCTTTAAAAATTGTATTAAAAAATGAAATATTTTTAAAAAGACAATGTGCCTCATAACAGCCAAAAGGTGAACATAATCCAAATGTCCATCAACTGATGAATACTGGACAACCAAAATGTGGCATAGCAGTACGATGTTCAGCCATAAAAAGGAACAACGTACTGACACCTGCTACGACATGGATGAACCTGGAAAACATTACGTTAAAGAGCGAAGCCAGACACAAAGGTCACACATTGTATTATTCCATTTATATGAAATATTCAGAGTGGCAAATCCATAGAGATAGAAAGCAGATTAGTGGTTGCCAGAGGATGGGGGCAGGGGTAAATGCGGAGTGACTGCTCTATGGGTAAAGGGTTTCTTTGTGGGGTGATTAAATATATTAGAATTAGATAGTGGTGAGAGTTGAAAAATCTTGTAAATATACTAAAGCCACTGAATTGTACATGCTTTAGTAGTGAATTTTATGGGATATGAAATATATTTCAATTTTTTTAAAAAGCAATATGCCATACCAGGGACTTCTGCAAAAGTCACAGCAATGAGATCAAATAAATCTGGGTTGCCATTCAGGGATAACCAATTTCTAATTGTGTGGACTCGGGCAAGTTTCTTGATCCCTCAGGGGCTTGGATTACACATCTATAAAATGGGAATAAGAAGACTCACTTTGCAGGGCTGCTGTCAGGATTAATAATTGCCGAGTCAAAGACTGTAACAGAAACCCAGTCAAGCAGCATCAAACAAACTAAGGATTTTATTACAGGAATCAAGGACATCTCACAGAAGCCCAGGTCACTAAGAAGAACTTGGCCTCATAAGATCCTTGAACCAGAAATTTTGAAGCTATCAAAAATCAAGGCTGAGATTCTTTCTGGCATATGTGTAATGAGTAGGGGAATTTCTTTAAAATTGTTGAGTCATAGAAAATTGAGATTTTGCATCATATTTTAAAGGTTGGAGTCACTTAGTTATTTTCAAAATAACATTTTTGTAAAGGTGACTTAATTTGAATATCAAATAAGAAAAGACTCAGTATCTTAACGGAAGAATTGAAAAGTAGTTAAGGATCACAAGCCTGGAGCACAAAATCAACCTCCTGTGACAAACTTAGTTTATGACCTCAGGAGGACAAATGGACTTTTCTACGACAAACAAATAATTTCTTATAACACATTTTCTAAAATCTCAAGGTTATTAGTTAACAGTGCTAGGAACTCTTAAAACAAACTTTTTAATCATATGGAAAAGTGCTTTACTATTTTATAAATAAAATTAAAAAGAAACTGAATGTACATATGTGTATAACTGAGTCACTTTGCTGTAGAGCAGAAATTAACACATTGTAAATCAACTACACTTCAATTTTAAAAAATTAGAAAGGAACTGAACTTTATGTTGACAAGAGACAAAATTATATACAGACTTTACTAAATTCTTTATGGTAGCTGCCCTAATATTCGACAGTCTTTATTAACCTGAAGGGGTGCTTCTCAGCCCTGGCCATACCTTAGAATCCCTGAGTACCTTTTTTTTTTTTTTTTTTTGCTATCTATTCACTTATACTGGATCTTTATTTTCATTCTTTTTTTTAACATCTTTATTGGCGTACAATTGCTTCACATTGCTGTGTTAGTTGCTGCTGTATAACAAAGTGAATCAGCTACACGTATACAAATATCCCCATCAGGACCCAACCAAGAAGTCTGATTTAATCGGTATGAAATAGGGACTGGCATGTTTGAGGGAAAGCAAGGAGACCAGCGTGGCGGGAGCAGGGTGAGTGATGGCGGGAGGGATAGGAGATGAGGTCATTGAAGTAAAGGGGCCAGGACATGTAGGTTCTTGTACGCCAATATGAGGATGCTAGACTTTAGAAAAAATGGGGAGCCACTGTGGGGGGGTGTGGGTACATGGCTGCAAGTGACATAAATCCAACTCAAGTCAGCCCAAGCAAAACTGGGAAATTATTGGTTCTTCTAAATCTGTGGATGGGGCCCATCCAAGTTTCTACATTATTCTCTCTGTCTCTCCACCACGACCACACACCCTCCACTCACGTGCTTACTTTGATGAAACAGGCTGCCATACTGTCTGCTGCCCTCAGGAGACAGGCAGCTAGCAAGGAGCTGAGGGCTGCCTCTGGCCAACAGCCAGCTAGGAACTGAAGTCCTCAGCCCAACAATTCTCCAGGAACTGAAGCCTGCCAACAATCATGTGATCTTGGAAGTGGACCCACCCCAAGTCCTTCCTGGAGATGGCTGTAGCCTTCACAGACACCTTGACTGCAGCCTGTGGGAGACCCTGAGCCCAAGCGTCTCTCACAGGCTAAGCTGCACCCAGAATCTTGACCCACAGAAACTCTATGTTGTTTGAAGCTGCTAAATTTGGGGGTAATTTGCTATGCAGTAATAGAAAACTAATACAGTGACTTAGACCAGGATAGGGATGGTAAAGTTGAAGAGAAGTGAGTAAGTCTGAAGTGTATTTTGGAGGTCGAAATGATGGGTCTTAAGAGATGAATTGAACAGGGAGGAATCAGTATGAACATTAGAATTCTCTCTCCAGAAACTGTGGTTGGTGGTGCCATTTGCTGAGATGGAGAGGAATGGAAGATGAACAGGTGTGAAGGAGAGAAAGAAGAATTCTCTTCTCAATACCTTAGTTTGCCTGAAAGACATCCAAGCAGAGGTGCCCATGAGACAGTCAGCTATCCAACCTGCCGTTCAGAGAAGAAGGGGTGCCTCTCCGCTCACTAAACCTGTTTCCTTTTCTGTCAGTTGGAAAGGGCTTCCCACCTCCCATGCCCTCTGTTCTCAAGAAAGCTTTCCAGAACTAACGTGAGCCCAACCCCTAGCCAGGTAGACCAAGTACGGCGGACACCTGATCTAAGCTGAGCCAATTCCCAGGCACCTCTGTGGGCCCTTAAATCAGAGCAATCTGGAACCACCACTCAGTTGAGCATCTTTAACCACATGGATCCAAAAAGGTGCCAAGAGAGAGTGGAGTAGGTGTGCCAAAGAGGAGCACAGACAGTAAACAGCTCACCCAGAGAAGGAAATGAGGAGCGGTTGCCTGCCAATCTGAGCTCCAGTGCCTGTAAGTCCCATGAGATATCCACCTTTTCTTATACATCTCCCTTGGTTCTTAAGCTGCTTTGATGGTATCAGAGCCCTGAGAAGGCAGCGATAAAAATAGTTATAGATTTGCACCCACAGATCAGGGTTGCCATGATGACTATCAAATAAGATCAGGTATTTGGAAGTCCCCTGTAAGCTATAAAGTACTATGCAAAAGAACAGCTATTGTCATTACTTTTGTTATGCCGACTCCTACTCTTTTAAAAATATCTTTAGATTTGCTGAGTAGCTGTAGTGTCCAAACTTCAAACATCAGAAAAGCTACAGGAGAGTAGACCAGAGGTTCAGAACTGTGCTGTCCAGTACAATAGCCACTGGCCATACACAGCTATTGAAATTGAAATTGAAATAAAATAAAATTTTGAATTGCCAGTTGCACTAGCCGCATTCAGAGTGCTCAGTAGTCACATGTGGCTGTATGGTCTAACCCAATTAGACAGTGATTATATAGAACGCTCCCATCATCACAGAATGGATGGTTTCATTGGGGCAGAACGCTCTCACAGAGGAACTAAGGACACATTGTTAAAAAGCAATTCCGGAAGATGATGTCAAAAGAACGGGATCATGTCCCCACTCAAATCTCAAATTTGTACCTAATTCTTTCTAAAAATATATCATTTTTAGCTTACCTAGTTTTATTTATATGTACATATTCGGCCTATACCACTGGTTTGAGTAAAAATCCCACATATGTCCTGCCCACCGTGTGAAATTATTTCTTTCAGTTTGACCTCATTCTATTTTGCTTTCCCAACTTAAACCAACATCATCTCATTCCAGGTTTCTAGCTACACAAGACTTACCGGCTTCTGCCAGGTGGCATCTGAGATTGGGAATAGAGCCAAACTGCACCTCTTTCAGAAATCTGATTCACGTTTTTACCAAAAGTCAGCCTTCTTCCTTACTCTTTCAAAGGGGAGAAATAAAGGCTCACAATGAGAAATTCCATCACTATAACAGAGACCAGGGAACAGCAATGACAACTTAAGAAACAGATAACCACCCACACACACAGCGGGCTGGGGGCTCACCGTACAGCCCCATATCAGGGAAGAATACTCAGTTTTGACAATCATCAAATCCTTTTCTGGAGAAGATGGTATGAATGTTAGAAGCTGCCTTTTATTGAGCACTTACTCCATTGGAGCTGTTGTGCTGTGTTTTATGTGCATTATCTCAATCTTCCCAGCAACTGTGGGCGGTAATGATTGTTATTCCATTTTAGAAATGAGGAAACTGATCTCAAAAATGTTTGTAACTTGTCCAAATTCACTCAGTAAATGGTACAGCCAAGAATCCCACCAAGTGTCTTTGATTCCAGAACCAGCATGAAAAATTGCTAAACCAAACTAACACACTCCTCTCCTGTAACAATGGTAAATAAACCATAGATCATAAAACCAGAGACTCTAGTGTATATACATTTATATAATTCCTTACACTGAAGTTTCAAAGTTTAATCACCAAGCAAATTATCAACTATGGGCAGTATTTTCCCTTCACTAAAGCCTGAGCACTAGTTTCTACGATAAAAAATTTACCATTAAGACTCCTTTTATAATAGTAGGTGGTGCTGATTTTTTTTCTTTCCTGTTTCCTTTTTTCCATCCTGAGGGGAATTGTCTGTAAGTGTTTGGTTTAAAGGTTCAAAAACAACAACCATGACTTTGAACAATGGGTTAAAAGAGTTGTCCACAGATGAAATGAACAAAGGAACAAATTATAGAAAAACATTCAAACAAAAATTCCTTCCAGCAATTTTCTTGGGAAAAGTCAGTGCTGTGACTTAATCTGTCCACCTAAAGCCTTCTCTTTTAACATTTTACTTCTGTATATATGTGTTACACCATTTTCAAATTGCTCTCATATTCAATATTTCTTGGTATTTTAATTCCTCCATTTCCTTCTTTATAAAAAGGAAGCAATAAAGTGTGTATCCCAGTATCTGGTACATACTAAGGACTAGATGTGTGGCACTTTAATGATAGGGCTGTTGTTGGATTGACCTAGACATTGTCATACTGAGTGAAGTAAGTCAGACAGAGAAAGTGACGTATTCAAGCATTTTGCACACATCCTGTGTTACCCTCAACTTAGCTCTAGAGATTACTGTCTTCCAGATTGATTTCTGGCCAGGGAAGAGTAGAACTGAGTAAAGAACCACATGGAAACCTCGTAAGGGCCTTACAGATCTCGCTGACATCATCACCACCTCTTCTGGGAATTCCTTCTGTGAACTCCCCAAATCATCAAATTTCCCATCCTCACTCCCTCCTGACATCACCTCAAAGCATATCCTTAAAATCATACAAAATAGTTGGTCGACACAACGATGATGGCCAGCCTGTGTTCAGCACGGTACTGTGCCAAGCCCGGCGCTGAGCGCATTACACACGTTAATCCTCTTGCTCCCTTGCGACAGCTCCACAAGGCCAGCTGGGCAGAAGCTGTTGTTCTTGCGGGGAGGGAGTCTTGCCCAACGTCGCACAGCTGGGGATTGCGGGAGCCCAATTTTATACCTGCTTAGGCTGCCTCGAAAGTCCATGTGTTACTGGCCAGAGCCCGAACCAAACTCAGGTTCGGCTGCTCGTTGCTCAAAAGTCAATGTTCGAGGCAAGGGTTGGTGGAAAAAGAAAGATGCTTTATTCAGGAAACCAGCCACCTGGGGGGATGGTGGACTAGCAACTCCAAAACCATGTCCGAGTTGCCAGTTAGAGGAAAGAGGTTTTATGGGGAACCTGGGAAGTTTCAAGGATGTGCTGACGGGGGCTTTGTGCAGAACAGCACAGTTGGCTCCGACAATCATCTTGAAGCTGGTCATGCCGCGGTCTGGTTAGCATCATCGTATCGTGCAAAGAAAGCAGTTAATCTTCAGCTGTAGGGTGGAACGTCCTGAAGTCCTTCAGGCCAGTTTCTGGAATTTCTTAAGCAAGAGGATATTCTTAAGCAACTAATCACATCATACCTTACTCAGGCCTAGGTCATAGGTTTTCTGTAATGGAACTGGGCTTCCAATATGGAGTCACTCTTCCTAGGGTGAGATTCAGGCTCCTCGCCTAATTCTTATTTCAGAGCCTGGTTTCAAATGGACTCTCCATCACATCACGTGACTCTGATGGGACCAGTCCAGGACTGGAACAGAGCCCTTAATCCTTTCAGTCAAAGGAGTGAGACACGGGTTCGAGCCCTGGTCTGGGAAGATCCCACATGCCACGGAGCAACTAAGCCCGTGTACCACAGCTACTGAGCCTGCGCTCTAGAGCCCGCAAGCCACAACTACTGAGCCTGCGTGCCACAACTACTGAAGCCCACATGCCTAGAGCCCGTGCTCCATAACAAGAGAAGCCACCGCAATGAGAAGCCCGTGCACCACAACGAAGACCAGCCCCCGCTCTCTGCAACTAGAGAAGAGCCTGCGTGCAGCACCGAAGACCCACTGCAGCCAAAAATTAAATAAATATTTTTAAAAAGGGGGGAGCAATACATTTTCAGCAACATGGATGCAACTAGAGATTATCATACTAAGTGAAGCCAGAAAGAGAAAGACAAATACCATATGGTATCACTTATATGTGGAATCTAAAATATGATACAAATGAACCTATCTATGAAACAGAAACAGAATCATGGACATAGAGGACAGACTGGTGGTTGTCAAGGGTTGGGGGACAGATGGGCGGGAGGGTTGGACTGGGAGTTTGGGGTCAGCAGATACAAACTGGTATATATAGAATGGATAAACAACAAGGTCCTACTGTATAGCACAGGGAACTAGATTCAATAACCTGTGATAATCCATAATGGAAAAGGATATGAAAAAGAATGTATATATATGTAAAACTGAGTCACTTTCTTGTACAGCAGTAATTAACATTGTAATTAAACTATACTTCAATAAAAAATAAATTTTAAAAAGGGGGAGCAAAACAAACTCTAATGGAACTCCCATGTTTTGGTTTAAAATCACCAAATACACACAAACCCATGTAAAGAAATGGAGCTCCGTCTGTAACCAACACTCGTTGGTTGTTTTCACTGCCCAGCATCCACACCAGCATATTCTTTCAGTAGCAGTGCCCATTTACTTTTTTGAGCCCTTTTTAAAATGTTTTAGTTTGCATCCAGAAAATTCCCTCCTGGGGGTGGACAGTTCTCTGGGCATTCACCAGCATAGTCAAGGGTGGGAGAATAGGTCTCCCACCCTAAAATATTCTCTTGTGCTGCCCCTTTGGATTCCCCATTTCCCTTTCTCCCTATTGGAGCCTGTTTGTTGCGTCTGTCATCAATGAAAGGAAAGCAAAGGGAGGGACGTGTGCTTCCCCCTGGATCTGAAGCTCACGAGAGGTGAAGAGACTGGAAACCGTCGGCTTCGCTCCTTCCAGCATTGAGATGAGGCAGGTGATGAGCCCTCCGACCTAGAACCCCTGACCGGCCCATCTGTGTCCTGTTCACCCTTCACGCTGTGGTAGATAGCTTCAGGATGAGGGTTGGTCCCCAGAAAGACCAAGTACCTGATTACAGAGTCGGAACTTTCAGCCCCATCCCTGACGCTAGGAGGGAAGAGGAACCGGAGACTGAGTTCAGTCACCAGTGGCTGATGCCTAGGTGACAGAATCTTGATTAAAACCCCCAAATCAAGGGGCTCAGGGGCTTCCAAGGTGGTTAACACATCCACATGCTGGGAGGGTGATGCACTCCAATTCCACAGCGACAGAGGCCCTGACGCTGGGCCTCACCCAGACCTCACCCTATGTACTTCTTCATCTGGCTGTTTATCTGTATCCTTTATAATAAACTGTGAGAGTAAGGATAGTGCTTTCCTGAGTTCTGGTGAGTCTCTCTAGCAAACTATTGAACCAGAAGGGGAAGGGGTGTGTCCTGGGAACTCCCGGATTTGTGATCAGCCGAGCGGAAGGGTGAGTAGCCTGGGCTGGTGTCTGAGGAGTGGGCATTAACCTGTGGTGTGCTAACCCTGGGTAGACAGCGTCCAGTGCACACCAGTCCAGGCACGTTCCTGGGCTCTGAAGGAAATGCTGAGCTACAGCAGTAGCTGGGGCTTCCAGCCCTGCCGCCCACGGGAATCACCTGGGCAGCTGCAAAGCATCCTGGTGCCTGAATCCAGCCCCAGACAGCCTGACTTCACTGGTCTGGGAGGACGCTCAGGGTAGAGGGGTTTTTAAAAGCTCCCCAGGTGATTCAAAGGTGCTGCCAAGGTTGAGCACCTCCATCTAGGAGGAGACAGGCAGAGGGTCACCCCTCCAGTGTCCACCGCATCTTTAGAGCAAAGGTGCTGAACTTTAATGTGCCTGTGAAGCACCGTGTCAAATGCAAATTCTGATTCAGTAGGTCCTGGGTGGGGCCCGAGACTGCATTTCTCACAAGGTTCCAGGGGACACAGATGCTGCTGGCCCGAGGACCAGGATTTGAAGAGCAAGGTGACGGCAGTGGGAGCTCCAGGGCACCCCCCGCACAAACACCTCGTACGGGGTCCCCCGCCCATCACCCTCACAGGGGCTGGGCCCAAATGCAGGACGTCTGATGCTTTGGGTCAGTTGGCTCAGCATCTGGGTCTCCCCACAACTGCAAGTCACCACTTTGCCCACCTGGACAGCAGAAGGTATTATGAGGGGCACCGAAGAAAGCAGACTGTCACTCAGGGCCACCCACGATGCTCCCCCAGCCCCAAATCGAGTCAGTCTGAGGCCCCAAGCCCAGTGGTTCCCATTCACCCCTTTCCGTCCAGAGCCCAACCCCCTGTGCGTGGAGCATCCTCTCAAAATAAACTCGCTGAGCCTGCCCCGCTTTCCTCTGCACCTGAGTCAATTATTCCTTATAAACAAGAACGGCCAGCTGTGAGTAGCACTCAGCTCGCTGTTCTTAAAATGTCTTGTAATCGTTTCTCTCAGAGGAGAATTCTCCAGGCCCACGACAGTTCTGCCCAGCCAATCACACTGCAGTCCTGGGCCCGTGTTTTGATAAGATAATCTGTCACTGTCAGTCAGAGATGCAAGGCTCTTGCCACAGGCAGGGGGCTGGGGGAGGGAAGTGCAGCTGATGCTCAGCCTCCCAGAAGCTGGGCCCCAGGGAGGCCTGGACAGATGTGAACAGACAGAATGAAACCTGCTCCTTCTCAAACACCTGTAGGCCCCTCCCTGGTCCAGCTTCACACACACACCCATTTCTTGTTTGTCTCTCGAAGTCCATTCAGAGAGAATGGAGACGTCTTCTTGAACTGAACTAAAGTTGAAGCCAAGAGGGAATAGTTGGAGGACAATTTGGAGGAACAATGAGGCCATCAGTCATAGCCAACTTTGAAGATGGTCCCCATGGGTCCCCACCCCCTGGTATTCACTGTCTCCCCTGTCCCCACGGTACCAGTGTTGGTCCGTGTAATGAATAGAATATGGGCACATTCCCACACTGCCTCTTGAATCACTCACTCTGGAAGAAGCCAGTTGCTACACTGTGAGGACATCAGGCTGCCAGTGGCAAGACCCATGTGGGGAGGAACTGAGGCCTCCAGCAGCCACGTGAATGAACTTGGAAGCACATTCTACCCCAGTGGAGCCTTGATAGGGCTGCAGCCCTGGCCAACAGCTTGACTGGTACCTAGTGAGAAGCTCTGAGCCAGAGTCACCCAGCTAAGTTGCTCCCCAGTTCCCGACACAAAGAAGCTGTGAGATAATCAATGGTTGTCAGTTTAAGCTGCTAAATTTGCGGTGATTTGTTATGCAGCAATAGGTGACTAATACATCATCCACCCCCAACCAAACTGCAAATATCGTGTGGGCTCCTTCTATGGCAAGATGTGGTACCAATCACTACAAGAGACACAGAGATGATGATGCTACTGGTAATAATAATAATAATAATCAATAATGGCAGCTAACATTTATATAAGCTGTACTTGGAGCCAAGCATGGTTCTAAGCACTTTGCATGTATTAACTCGCTTGATCCTATAGCCACCTATCATTATTATTATTATTATTATTATTATTATTATTATTATTATTATTATCTCTGCCCATGTCCACCAGCCAAAACCCACCAGGAGCATGCCTGTAGTTGAACAAAGTTGGGATTAGTGATGTGTCACAACCAGGGAGACCACACAACACGGGAACTCTGGTGTGTCTCAGTTAGACAGTGTTAGCAGGGGCTTGTAATAGAATTTGAGTTTGCTCTGGAGTGGGTGACTTAACCATTTTTATCTAGGAAGCAGGAGGAACAGAGTGGGGCTAAAGCTGTTGCAGGTAAGGAAGCAGCAGCCACTCATGTTAGTTGGAAGGACAAAATGTTGGTCATTTCTGTGGTTTGCACAGCATTCTTACTTTTGTGCTCAGATATGATGGCAGAGTGCTCTTATTTCTGTCTTGCTTCATCATGGCCATTGTGAAGTCTTCCCACGTGGCTGTCCTGTGAAATCACTTCAGTAGAGAATACCACAGCAGAGCTACTAGCACCAGGCCTGCTACAACTGATGCAGTCAGCACTGCATTCTCCCTTTCTCATCCCCATTTTACAGATGGGAAATCTGAGCCAAAATAAGTCAAAGAGTTAAAATGTCAAGGCTGAAAGGGACTTTACAGCAGAGCTTCTCGAACTATCTGTGGTTTAGGGCCCATCTGGGCCATTTTCTACTGTTTTCCAATCCATTATGGGCTAATACTTTCATTATCATACAATATAGATGAATTAATAGAATAATGATCATGCACTTGCATATTGCATCAACATTAAATTGCTAGAAAAGTTTCTAAACATTTACTCTCAATGTCTGTATTATCTGGTCACTAACAAGTAGCAAATGGTTCTCAGGTCAACGCTGTCTGCATCGTACACTTTGAGCAGCTTTAGAGATCGTCTGATTGAGAATTTCTCAAACTTCATGCATTGGTGCACCTGCATTTTTGCCATATCTGTGTAGTACCTCTCCTATTAGTCACTTAATGTTATCTTTAAATATCCTCACCCTGACTCACCTCACACCTATTAGGATGGCCACTGTCAAAAGAACAGAAAATAACAAGTGTTGGCGAGGATGCAGGAGGAAAATGGAAATCTTGTGCACTGTTCATGGGAATGTAAAATGCTGAAACCATTATGGAAAACAGTATGAAGGTTCCTCAAAAAGTTAAAAATGGAATTACCATATGATCCAGCAATCCCACTTCTGGGTATATACTCCAAAGAAAGAAAAATGGGATCTCAGAGAGGAATTTGAACACCCATGTTCATGGTAACATTATGTGAATAATAATAGCTAAGAAGTGGAACAACTCAAATGTCCAGAATGTGGTCTATACATACCATGGAATATTATGCAGCCCTAAAAAAGAAATAAATCTTGTCACATGCTACAGTGTAGATGAACCTCAAGGACATTGTGCCAAATGAAATAAGCTAGTCACAAAAGGACCTATACTGTATGACTCTATTCATATGAAGTAATCAAAATCATAGTAAAAGAAAGGAGAAAAGTGGTTTCCGAGGGCTGAGGGGAGGGAAAAGGGGAACTTAGTGTTTAGTGGGTGTAGAGTTTCAGTTTTGCAAGATGAAAAAGTTCTAGAGATCTATTGCACAACAATGTGAATATACTTAATAATTGAACAGTACACTTAAAAATGGTGAAGATGGTAAATTCAATGTTATGCGTTTTTTACCACAATTTTTAAAAAAGAAAAAACAATTCCTCATCCCAAGCAAAAAGAACCCATATCATGTGTTGAGGTGGATAGTTGTATATACTTTTTCTTATACACATTAATATATATTCATAATTGATCAAATAAAATGTTTTTTCCATGTACCACAGGAAATTATTTTGTGTCCCACTAGTGAAGCTCACACCACACTTTGAGAGACACTTGAAACTCCTGCTTCTTCTGTGCATAGCATCTGAGGCCTTACCAAAAGGATGGCTTGCTAGGTCAGAGTGAACAGTTAAAACACACAAGCACTGGGAGGTAAAAAAAAAAAGCTTAAAAGAAATCTGTCTGTTCCTTCAAGACCATGTTGCCTGAAGCCGTCCATAGATGCAGTGCAAGGCCAGATCAGTTTTGTTCAGTGCCCCACACCAAGTCGCTAGCACATGCTTGCCCGTCATGGAGTCTCAACTAATATTTGTTGGATTCCAGCAAATTAAGGTAAATAGCAACGAAGCGGCGCAAACGAATGAGGTACTAGGCCAAGGTTCCTAACCTGGGGTTTGTGGACAGACTTCAGATGGTCCATGAACTTGAATGGGAAAATAGTACATCCCCATTTTTCCCTAGCTTCTAACTGAACTTGAGCATTTGCTTCCATTATAAATGGAAGGAACCAACCACAACAGGATTCACAGTTATCAATGACTTTGTCACCAATATAAATCACAGATATTTTCATATCTCATTACAATTGCTATAAACATCTCAGTATATTTTCTACATGCATCACTAATTGAAATTACATAGTTATCAGACCCACCACTAAATCTTGTTAGTAAAGAAGCACATTTTACTACGACACAAATATGGTGGGGTTTTTTCATTTTGATTATTATATTTTAGAATAATTGGTTTCCTTTGTAATTCTATGTTCCTTACTTTCTGTGTTGTTCCAGGAAGGAATCCATAGACTTCTCCAGAAGCCACAGGTGTCTGTGGCACACACACACAAAAAAAGATTGGGAATTACTGTTGGACTGACTCAGTTTCCCCAGTGAAGCTGACAACTGACTGGGCTTAAAGAGAAACAGACTGAACACAGAGCAAGCCCATTTTTGCCACCATGGGGAGACAAACACCAACTCACCATCCAAGAGGGCAGTAAATTCACCAGTTAACAGCTGTGTACAGGAATCCCCTGATAACCACTGGGTTCAACGTTCTTAAAATGTAGGCTGGCTGGTAAGATCTAGGTCTCAGAAAATGCGGTGTTGCACAAGAACAATTAAAGTGATCTTACATCTGTAGGGTTCAAAACATGGACTCGAGAGCTAGACTCCCTGTGTTTGTAACCAAGCTCCAACAGTTAGGATCTGTGCAACCTTGGTTAAGTTGTTTCACCTAGATGTATCTCAGTTTCCTCATCTGTAAAACAGGAATCACAGAGCCTGATTGTGGTTGGCAGAAAAATGGCACTTCAAAGATGCCCACGTCCTAATTCCTGGACCTGTGAATATTTTAGGTTCTATGGCAACGGGGAATTAAGGTGACAGACGGAGTTAAGGTTGCTGCTCAGCAGACCTTAAAACAGGGAGATTATTCTGAATTATCCAGGTGGACTCAATATAACCACAAGGGTCCTTAAGCATGGAAGAGGGAGGAAGAAGAGCATCAGAGAGAGAGCTGCGGTTGCGATGATGCTGGCTTTGGAGACGGAAGAAGGGGCCACAAGCCAAGGAATACACATGGTCTCTAAAATTTGGAAAAGGCAAGGTTCTCCCCTAGAAGCTCCAGAAAGAAAGAAAAGGCTCCCTGCCAACACCGCAATGTTAGCCAAGTGAGACCCATTTTGGACTTCTGGCCTCCAGAACTATACGGTAATAAATTTGTGTTGTTTTAAACCATGATGTCTGTAGCAAATTGTTACAGCAGCAATAGGAAATTTTTTTTACTGGAGTATAATTGCTTTACAATGTTGTGTTAGTTTCTGCTGTACAATGAAGTGAATCAGCTATATGTATACATACACCCCCTCCCTCTTGGACCTCCCTCCCACCCTACCCCCATCCTACCCATCTAAGTCATCACAGGGCACCAAGCTGAGCTCCCTGTGCTATACTGCAGGTTCCCATTAGTTATCTATTTTACACATGGTAGTGTCAATCCTAATCTCCCATTTCATCCCACCCTCCGCTTCCCCGCCGTGTCCACATGTCCATTCTCTATGTCTGTGTTTCTATTCCTGCCCTGGGAAAAGGTTCATCTGTAAATTAATAGACTATTTCAGAGGGTTTTGTGAAAATTAACAAATGTGCTAATTTGTGTAAAGCCCTTAGAACAGTTCCTAACACATGATTGGTGTTATATATTATTAGTGGTATAGAAATGGCAAAAAAAAAAAGAAAGAGAGAAATTAACCACTTCCAAAACAAACCAGGCCTGTTCAAGTTGAAGTCCTTCTCTGTTTTGTAATTCTCTAATGAATTCACAGAGGCAGACATTATTCATACAGCAGCTAACATCACAAAACAAGAGATAACCAGACATTACATGTCTCCTGGTGGACAAAAACACGACCATTTACAAAGTAGTCTTGGGACTTCCCTGGTGGCACACTAGTTAAGAATCTGCCTGCCAATGCAGGGGACATGGGTTCAAGCCCTGGTCCGGGAAGATCCCACATGCTGCGGAGCAACAAAGCCTGTGTGCCACAACTACTGAGCCCACGTGTCTAGAGTCCATGCTCTGCAACAAGAGAAGCCACCACAATGAGAAGTCTGTGCACCACAATGAAGAGTAGCCCCCGCTTGCCGCAACTAGAGAGAGCCCGCGCACAGCAACGAAGACCCAACACAGCCAAAAATAAATAAATAAAATAAATAAAATAAACACAACCCCCCCCTTAAAAAAAAAATCTTCCAACAAAAAAAAGTCCAGGACCAGATGGCTTCACAGGTGAATTCTATCAAACATTTAGAGAAGAGTTAACACCCATCCTTCTCAAACTCTTCCAAAAAATTGCAGAGGAAGGAACACTCCCAAACTCATTCTACAAGGCCACTATCACCCTGATACCAAAACCAGACAGAGATACTACAGAAAAAGAAAATTACAGACCAATATCACTGATGAATATAGGCACAAAAATCTCCAACAAAATACTAGCAAACAGAATCCAACAACAACACATTGAAAGGACCATACACCATGATCAAGTGGGATTTATCCCAGGGATGCAAGGATTCTTCAATATATGCAAATCAATCAATGTGATACACCATATTAACAAATTGAAGAATAAAAACCATATGGTCATATCAATAGATGCAGGAAAAGCTTTTGACAAAATTCAACACCCATTTATGATAAAAACGCTCCAGAAAGTGGGCATAGAGGGAACCTACCTCAACATAATAAAGGCCATATACGACAAACCCACAGCAAACATCATTCTCAATGGTGAAAAACTGAAAGCATTTCCTCTAAGATCAGGAACAAGAGAAGGGTGTCAACTCTCGCCACTATTATTCAACATAGTTTTGGAAGTCCTAGCCACGGCAATCAGAGAAGAAAAAGGAATCCAAATTGGAAAAGAAGAAGTAAAACTGTCACTGTTTGCAGATGACATGACACTATACATAGAGAATCCTAAAGATGCCACCAGAAACTATTAGAGTTAATTGATGAATTTGGTAAAGTTGCAGGATACAAAATTAATGCACAGAAATCTCTTGCATTCCTATACACTAACAATGAAAGATCAGACAGAGAAATTAAGGAAACAATCTCATGTAACAAAAAAAATAAAATGCCTAGGAATAAACCTACCTGAGGAGGTAAAAGATCTGTACTCAGAAAACTATAAGACACTGATGAAAGAAATCAAAGATGACACAAAAAGATGGAGAGATATACCATGTTCTTGGATTGGAAGAATCAATATTGTGAAAATGACTATACTACCCAAAGCAATCTACAGATTCAATGCAATCCCCATCAAATTACCAGTGGCATTTTTTACAGAACTAGAACAAAAAATCTTACAATTTGTATGGAGACACAAAAGACCCTGAATAGCCAAAGCAGTCTTGAGAAAGAAAAACGGACCTGGAGGAATAAGACTCCCTGACTTCAGACCATATTACAAAGCTACAGTAATAAAGACAATATGGTACTGGCACAAAAACAGAAATATAGGTCAATGGAACAGGATAGAAATCCCAGAGATAAACTCACACACGTATTGTCAACTAATCTATGACAAAGGAGGCAAGGATATACAATGGAGAAAAGACAGTGTCTTCAATAAGTGGTGCTGGGAAAACTGGACAGCTACATGTAAAAGAATGAAATTAGAACACTCCCTAACACCATACACAAAAAAAAACCTCGAAATGGATTAAAGACCTAAATGTAAGACCAGACACTATAAAACTCTTAGAGGAAAACATAGGAAGACACTCTTTGACATAAATCACAGCAAGATCTTTTTTGATCCATCTCCTAGACTAATGGAAATAAAAACAAAAATAAACAAATAGGACCTAATGAAACTTAAAAGCTTTTGCACAGCAAAGGAATCTACAAACAAGACGAAAAGACAACCCTGAGAATGGAAGAACATATTTGCAAACGTATCAACAAAGGATTAATCTGCAAAATATATAAACAGTTTGTGCAGCTCAATATTAAAAAAAGCAAACAACCCAATCAAAACATAGGCAGAAGACCTAAATAGACATCTCTCCAAAGAAGACATACAGATGGCCAAGAGGCACATGAAAAGCTGCTCAACATCACTAATTATTAGAGAAATGCAACTCAAAACTACAATGAGGTATCACCTCACCCTGGTTAGAATGGACATCATCAGAAAATCTACAGACAATAAATGCTGGAGAGGGTGTGGAGAAAAGGGAACCCTCTTGCACTGTTGGTGGGAATGTAAATTGATACAGCCACTATGGAGAACAGTATGAAGGTTCCTTAAAAAACTAAAAATAGAATTACCATATGACTGAGCAATCCCACTACTGGGCATATACCCAGAGAAAAGTATAATTCAAAAAGACACATGCACCCCAATGTTCATTGCAGCACTATTTACAATCGCCAGGTCATGGAAGCAACCTAAATGCTCACAGACAGACGAATGGATAAAGAAGATGTGGTACATATATACAATGAAATATTACTCAGCCATAAAAAGGAACGAAATTGGGTCATTTGTAGAGACGTGGATGGACCTAGAGACTGTCATACAGAGTGAAGTAAGTCAGAAAGAGAAAAACAAATATCGTATATTAACACATATATGTGGAATGAAGAAAATGTTACAGATGAACCGGTTTGCAAGGCAGAAATAGAGACACAGATATAGAGAACTAACGTATAGACACCAAGGAGGGAAAGCGGGGTGGGGGGTGGCCATGGGATGAATTGGGAGACTGGGATTGACAACTATACACTAATATGATAACTAATAAGAACCTGCTGTATAAAAAATAAAGTAAAATTCAAAAATTAAAAAACTAATGTTACATGGGTTCACATTCGGACACATTGGTAGAGGGATGGAGTCATTATCAGAGATAGGAAATGCAACAGAGGAACAAGTTTGAAGGAAGTTAATTATTTTAGTTTCGAACAGGTTGCAAATAAAGTGTCTGTAGTACGGGGGAAGAAACAAAATTCTAGAGCTACCTAAAGCTTCCTTTATTTGAAAAATGAAATCAAATTTATGACTTTACAAATCTGTACTCTTTGTAAGTAAGGGAACATTGTGCTGTGATATAGTTCCATTAAATGTACTCTACCTTTAAAAAAGAAAAGATACACCAAGCAGTCTCCACATGTAGAACTTTAGTTGGGTTTGGATTCCAAGAAACTAAAACAATTTTTTTAGATGGTAGGAAATTTGAACAGTGACTGGATATCTGATGCACTAAGGAATTATTGTTAATATTCTAGCTGTACTGATGGTATTGTGATTATGTTTTTAAGATTCATTATCTTTTAGAGATGCATATTGTAATATTTATAGATGAAATTTCAGTGGCTGGAATTGGTTTCAAGATAATGTGGATGGGGGAGGGTATAAGTGGAATAAAACTGGCCATGAGTTAACCATTGATGAAACTAGGTGATGGGTACCTGGGAACTCATTACACTGTTCTTTGTTCATATATATTTGGAATTTCCTTTAATAAAATTATGTTTAAGTTACTTAAAATTTTTTTAATTTTTAAAATGTTTCAAATCTTTAAAATTTTAAAAAATCCTCTCTGTTAACTAAACGTTCTTTTGGACCACACTTTTCAAATGCTCTAGAAAAGACTGATGGGGTAGGCTCTAGGACAGTGTCTGGCACATAGTAAACCCTTAACAAAAGTAGGTTGTTATTGTTATTATCATTGTTATTATGTTATTATTATTATTATTTGTGTGTGTGTGTGTGTGTGTGGTACGCGGGCCTCTCATTGTTGTGGCCTCTCCCGTTGCGGAGCACAGGCTCCGGACGCGCAGGCCCAGCGGCCATGGCTCACGGGCCCAGCCGCTCCGCGGCATGTGGGATCTTCCCGGACCGGGGCACGAACCCATGTCCCCTGCACCGGCAGGCGGACTCTCAACCACTGTGCCACCAGGGAAGCCCTGTTATTATTATTATTGATATTAACTTCTAAGTTATAAAGAGCCTACCACTTTTAAGTGCTAACGGACTTGAAATTTCATGGGTTTTTTTTTTTCATGCTTGCATTCTCACTTGTTTCATTTTTGCAAGTCTCAACAAAATACTTGTGTAACCACCTAATTATCACCATTCGTTAGGCCATGCACGTACCTCCAGGTCCAGTCTTCGTTCTGTTACTGAGATATTCCCTCCCACTGAAACACTTTTCTACAGAACGGCCCACGTATCCTCACCAGCATTCTGTTCACCTGGCCCCTGCTCCGTGGGGCTTCAACTCACCACCCGGTATAAGGAGACATCCCAGCCTCTCTATCACATTTCCCTGCTGCAATCCTCATGGCACTCTCACTGTCTGAGACTGTCTTGTTCCTCCACTCATTCGCTTCATTTTGTCCTTCTTCACCTCACCCCATCCTCCCCTCTGGAATGAATTCTCCATGAAGACCACTGCCAGGCACTGTGATGAATGAATGAATGAACGAACTAATTCTATAAGTACACTGTCTGAATAGCTCTGTAGAGCCTATAATTTAGAAGATCAACTGCATTCTTGCTAAGAGGGTTATACACTCATATACCTGTATCATATGTTTGTAGTTTTTCTCACCAAATCAGAGGGTCAGCTGTGAAGCCGTGATTAAATGCTTTTTTCAAGCCAGTGGAGGTGCACAGCCCATTCCTTTCAAAGAGAAATTTAGGTCCCCATCAACATTTATTGGACACCCAAGCTCTTGGCACACAATGCTCAGTTGCAGGGAGGCCTCTGTGCAAATCAGAGATGATGGGACATGTGATGCCTGTGGTCACAAACCCCCCCACAGAGTCTAGGAAGCCCTCAATATCCATCTAACCAGCTCCATGCCAGGGGTTAATTAAAGGGCCAAGCCCTCCTCTGAAAGGAGTAGCACCAGCCTCTTGGAAATGAGGGGTTTTCAGATGGAGACTTCACTCCAAATTCCAGCTTCACCAGCTATGGGCTAGGAAGGGTTATAGGGTCCTGGAGACCAGGGGGATCGAATCTCAGCTTCTCATTTATTAGCTATGTGCCCTTGCTGAGTTACATAACCTCTCTAATCCTCAGTATCATCTATAAAATGGGGATACTAATAATGATATCTACCTTGTAGGATTTTTGCGAGGATTAAATGAGATGACATAAATAAAATGTTTAATCCAGTGTCTGACATGGAGTAAGCACTTACTGGATTTCATCTCTTACTGCAGCTGCTACAGGTGCCCCTGTCTTCTGACCTCGGGAGAGCCACTTAATTCCTTCAACCCTCAGCAGCCTCTTCTCTAAGAAGTAATAACAATGTTCTATATCCACAGAAAGTTTGGTGCCTCTCTACCTCATTTCCTTCACTTTCCTTCTCAAATACCCCCTTTTCAAAGAAACCTTCCCTGACCAGCCCCCTTTCAGATATAAAATAGCCCACACTCACTCTCCATCCTGTTAATCAACTTTATTTTTCATCCTAGGACCTCTCCACCCAATTTGTATTTATTTGTTTAATGTCTATATTCCTTGCCAGAAGGTCGGTTCCATGGGAATTAAGGACTTTGTTTATTGTGTTCACTGCCTATCTCCAGGGCCCAGATCACATAAAAGTACTCAATGAATATTTCTTGGAAAATGAATAAATGAATGAATTACTGAAATTCAGTAACTCCTGACAATAACTAGCCAGCCTTAAGTTGCTACTCAACAGATGTTAGTTTCCTTCGTTCCTTCCAAGGCCAGAAAAATGAATGGCTCTAGATATCCTTTTGGGGGAAGGGGAGGGAGTGAGAGAGGAACGCCCACAGATCAGCCTCCCGCCCCCTTCTCCTCCAAATATCATTCAAACAATCAAAACAAGAATGGGCTGTAGGTGCTCAGAAGTCCAGTGCATCTCTCATCCCCAGTAAGGCCTTGACAGTTCTGAAATGTTCAAAGAAGCAAGAAGTCCCTGGGGCTCACTGCTTGTAGAAAAGAATTTGGGCAGAATTTAGACAGCTGCTCCATCACCCATAACCCCAGTAAACGGTATCTTGCCAACCTAACATGGGGCCTCTGAGGGTTAGAGTTGTACTGCTTTTGGGGTCTCAGAAGTAGAAAGTCAATGTATTTGATATATGGCCCCATTTATGGCACGTGAAACAGAACATCTGTTACCAGGTTGGCTGCTGTCAAATTCACCTTCATATAACAATGCAAGCCATCGCTGAGTCTTGAAAACCACTTTACAAAACCAGTGGTCAGCTAGCAGACCCGTCCTTTCCAATAGCAACCAGCTGAGATGACCATGTCCCTCCTCTGCTGAAAACCCTCCACTGGCTTCCCATCACTCCAGGAATAAAGTCCAAACTCCTCCCCCAGGACAGCACCAGATCCAGCACGGTCTGGCTGCACCTGTCTCTCCGACATCATCTGGGGCCATCCTTCTCCTCACTCACTCCACTCCAGCCACGCTCACCTTCTCTGTGTTCCTACAAGAGGACAAACACGTTGTCCACAGGATCTTCACACTTTGCATCCTTGTTGCTTATCTATTTTATGTATAATAGTTTGTTTGGGCAGCATCCCTTATATTAGTGGACACTATGATTCTGGGATAATGGAAACTAAGAAGGATGGTTGGCCTGGAGAGTCTTAGGCGCTGTTATGAAATTCCCCCTATTCCATGGGGTTTAGGCAATGTCCTATCTCAAAAGCTTTTCCCAAATATTTTAGAACCTCTAAAATTACAATAACCTGCAGAGGTTCCTTCTCCTTTCCCCTTTCATGACCCAGAACTGTAACTACATGTGCCATGAGAGAATGTAAAGTACTTTATCCTAAAGCATGAGATAAGCTAGATTGTTGATCCATTGCATCATTTTTTCTAGGAGTTTTCTGAGACTCATGTCATAAGATCTAACAGGACTGTTAGGATCTGCCAGGACCGTTTTAAGCCAAGAGTATTTTCTTCTTTTAATCCTCACTACATCCTACAAGAAGAGGAACGTTATAATCTCTACTTAATAGATGAGAAAACAGAAGCCCAGAGAGGTTAAATGACTTATCCCATGGAAGTCTGACTCCAGAGTCTGCTGTTACCCAGTATATTTTAAGTCTTTTTAAATATCTTTCTTTCCAGCTTTATTGAGATATAACTGACATATAACATTGTGTATGTTTAAGGTGTATAACATAATGATTTGGTATACTTACATATTGAAAATGATCACCACCACAGCTTTAGCTAATGCCTCCTTCACATTACATAATTATCGTTTCTTTTTTGTGGTGAGAACATTTAAGGTCTACTCTCTTAGCAACTTTCAAGTATATAATATTGTTAACTATAGTCACCATGCTGTATGTTAGATCCCCAGAACCCATTCATCTTGCAACTGGAAATTTGTATCCTTTGACCATCTTCACCTATTTCCCCCACCACCCAGCCCCTGGCAACCACCATTATTCTCTCTCTTTCTGTGAGTTTGGTTTTTTTAGATTCTACATGCAATATTACAGTGTTTGTCTTTCTCTGACTTATTTCACTTGGCATAATGCCCTCAAGTTTTATCCAGGTTGCTAAAAATGACAGGATTTCCCTCTTTTTATGGCTGAATAATATACTACTGCATATACATACCACTTTTTACCATACCATCCATTCATCCATAGATTAGGTTGTTTACATATCTTGGCTATTGTGAATAATGCTGCAATGAACATGGAAGTGCAGATATCTCTTTAAGATCCTGATTTCATTTACTTTAGATATATACCCAGAGGTGGGATTGCTAGATCATATGGTAGTTCTATTTTTTATTTTTTGAGGAACCTCCATACTGTTCTCCATAGTGGCTGCACCATTTTACATTCCCACCAACAAAGCACAAGGGTTCCACACCTTTTCTCCACATCATCACCAACACTTGATTTCTCTTGTCATTTTGATAACGTTCTAAGAGTTGTGAGGTGATATCCCATTGTGGTTTTGATTTGCTTTTACTTGATAATTAGTCATGTTTAGCAACTTTTCCTGTAACTTTTGGCCATTTGTATATCTTCTAGGTCTATTCACAGCCTCTGCCCATTTTTTAATCAGATTGTTTTTGTTTTGCTTGAGTCGTATGAGTTCTATATACATTTTTTAAACCTTTATCAGATAGATGGTTCACAAAAATTTTCCCCCATTTTATAGACTGCCTTTTCATTTTGTATTCAGAGTATTCTGAATTTGACTATATACTTACCTTTACCACTGTGTTGTATATTTTTATGTTTTCACATTACTGTGTCCTCTCATTTCAGCTTGAACTCCTTTCAGCATTTCTTTTTTTAAAATCTTTCTAAAATACTTAATTATATTTAATTTAATCTTAACAATTACATCAAATTCAACTTCATATAAATAATTTTATTTAAATTTTTATTTTCTCAATTATAATTACCATATTGCCTATTAAATTTAATAGAAATTTTTGAATATTTTAGAAGAAAATATTTTAAACATTAAGAATAATTTTTAAATTTTTAATTAACTATACTATTCTTTTTTGATTAAGATATATTCAAATTTTTACAAGTGCAATCTTGCACTTGTAGCTCAATGAGCTACAAGAAAACACAGAAAGACAATTTTTAAAAATCAGGAATACAATATACAAACAAAATGAGAAGTTTAACAAAGAGATAGAAATCATTAAAAAGAACCAAACAGAAACTCTGGAGCTGAAGAATACAATAAGTGAATTGAAAAATGCAACATACAGCATCACCAGCAGAACAAATGAAGCAGAAGAAAGAATTTGTGGATTAGAAGACAGGAACTTTGAAATTATTCAGTCAAGGAAAACAAAGAAAAAAAGAATGAAAAAGAGTGAAGAAAGCCTACTGACCTATGGATACCATCAAAAGAAGCAATATGTGAATTACTGGAGTCCCAGAAGAAGGGAGGGAGAAGGGGGCAGAAAGTTTATCTAAAGAAATAAAGGCTGAGAATTTACCAAATCTGAGGAGACATTTTGAATTTATTTATTTATTTTTGGCTGCATTGGGTTTTTGTTGACGTGCATGGGCTTCTCACTGCGGTGGCTTCTCTTGTTGCGGAGCACAGGCTCTAGACGCGTGGGCTTCAGTAGTTGTGGCACACGGGCTTAGTCGCTCCACAGCATGTGGGATCTTCCCGGACCAGGGCTTGAACCTGCGTCCCCTGCACTGGCAGGCAGATTCTTAACCACTGCGCTACCAGGGAAGCCCTTGGGAGACATTTTGATATCCAAGTTCGTAGAGCTCAGAGGTCACCAAACAGACTAAACTGAATTCTTTACTGGGTAAATCACAGATCTCCATGTCTTTGAGGTCAGTTGCTGGAAGATTACTGTGACCCTTCAATGTTGTCATGCTTCCTCTGATTTGTCATGTTCCTTGGAGTCTTACGTTGCTGTCTTCACATTTGCAGCAGCAGTCACCTCCTCCAGTCTTTACTAACTGACGTCAAGAGAGAAATACCTTCCATCAGCCCTGCTAGGGATTCTGAGGCTCTCTCAGATTTTCTATGGATACACCTGCTCCATGCTTCTTGCTCCCTCCTGTGGCAGAATTCTTAAGCTTGAATGCCTTCTCTCAGTCCTATAAAGCACCAGGCTGGGTGCTGCCAGCCTCTCTTTTGCTTTCCCAAGTGTGGAGTGGAAGCTCAAGTTTTTGGACTTCCAGGTCTGCAGATTCTGGCTGCCTTTCTGTGCGTGTTCACTAGCCATCTGCTGAAGCTTGCTCCTGCTGTCATCAGGAGCACACACAGAGAGCCTGCCACAGGATGTGGGGTGGGGGTGTGTGGGTGAGGCATGCAGAGCCCTGGTGGTACCCATATGCCCGCTGGGGAGATCTATGAGCAAGACATTCCCAGCAGCTCATGGGTAGGCTTCTTGATGGAGTCCACAACAGTTAGTAGAATCTGCATCCTTTTAATGTCCTCCAAGAGGCCTATCCTGCTGCTCTCCCACCCTCTTCCCACCCCAAGTCATGCAGTGCACAACTCAGTACTTTGGATGCAGCAAGAGAGAACTGGGGTCTCTTTGGCAATGTCCCATACAGCTGATGTTCACTCACACACTCCCCTTTTACCCCACAGGAGAAATCACAGGCCAAGAAGGTCTCGCTTGACACTGAGCTGTGCTGCCTTGGGAGAAGGGTGATGCAGCTAAAGTCACGCTCTTCCTCTTACCCTTTCCAATATGCCTAAACTCGTATTTTTTTGCTCCAACAATATGCTGGAACTTCTTCACTGAAAACCTGGACTTCCACAAAGGCTCTCTCATCCATGAGTGATTGTCTATGTCATTATTCTCCAGGAGCTCCTGGACCCTGGCTGAGAGAGGCTGGAGCCAGTTCACAGGCCACTTTAGAGTCCACAGTCAACTGAGGTCTGTATGCCTATTGCCCAACATGCAGGTGGGTGAGATTCCTTCTGGTTCCCCTGACATATGGGTCCCTCAGCTCTCACAAAAGAACCATTGTCCTTGAAGGATGCTAAATTATTGTTGCTGAAGGGGATACAATGAGGGACATCTTATACAGCCATGTTGCTGATGTCACTCCTGTTACCCAATTTTCTGGACCACTTTTTATACAAGACGCATTTTATACAATACACCCTTTGGTATTCAAAATAGACCCCTCAGAACTACAAGTCAAACTCAAACATCCAAAATTGCCAGGAGTCTATATGCCAGTTTAAGAAAAATAATTTGTTTTGCTATATTCACCCCATTCTTGTTTAAAGAAAGGCTATAACAGGCCTCAGTACATTTCTCAACACAGAGGTTCTAAGTCAGGGTTCATCAAACTTCTGCAAAGTTCTGGGTAGTTATTATTTGAGGCTTGATGAGCCACACAGTCTCTGTTGCAACTACTTAACTCTGCCATTGTGGCACAGCAGCAGCCACGCACAATATGCAAATGAATGGTTATGGCTGTGATCCAATAAAACATTATTTACAAAACCAGATGGTGAGTTTGGCAGTTCCTCAAAAAGTTAAACACCTTATCACCCAGCAACTCTACCCCTAGATAATTATCCAGAAGGATAAAAACAGGTATTCAAATAAAAACTTGCACACAAATGTTTATAGCAGCCCTATTCACCATGGCTAAAAGATGGAAATAATCCCAGTATCAATCAGCTGAGGAATGGATAAACAAAATGTAGTATATCTCTACAATGGAATAGTATTCAGCCATAAAAAGGAATAAAGTATTGGATCATGCTACAATGTGAATGAACCTCAAAAGCATTATGCTAAGTGGAAAAAGCAACAAAAGGTTGCATATTGTATGATTCCACTAATATGAAATGTCCAGGATAGAAAAATTCACAGAGAAAGAAGTTGATTGGTGGCTGACAGGGGCTGAGGATAATGGAATGGGGAGTGTCTGCTTCACTCTTGTGGGGTTTCATTCTGGGTTGATAAAATGTTTTGGAACTAGATAGAAGTGGTAGTTGTACAACACTGTGAATGTACTAAATGGCACTGAATTTTACACTTTAAAATGGTTAACTTTATGTGAATTTCCCCTCAATTAAAAAATATAAATATATAAATACAGGTATATAAATATAGTTTGTGGTGGTTTTTTGTTTGTTTTTTATTTGAAGTATAGTCGATTTACAGTGTTGTGTTAGTTTCAGGTGTACAGTAAAATGATTCAGTTATACATACATATATATCTATTTTTTCAGATTATTTTCCCTTATAGGTTATTACAAAATATTGAGTATAGTTCCCTGTGCTATACAGGTCCTTGTTGGTTATCTGTTTTATATACAGTAATGTGTTTATATTAATCCCAAACTCCTCATTTATCCCTCCCTCCCCTTTCCCCTTTGGTAACCCTAAGTTTGTTTTCTATGTCTGTAGGTCTGTTTCTGTTTTGTAACTAAGTTCATTTGTATCATCTATTTTAGATCCACATATAAGTGATATCACATGATATTTGTCTTTCTCTGTCTGGCTTATTTCACGTAGTATGCTAATCTCTAGGTCCAACCATGTTGCTGCAAATGGCACTATTTCATTCTTTTTATGGCTGAACAATATTCCATTGTATATATATATATATATATATATACCACATCTTCTTTACCCATTCATCTGCCAATGGACATTTAGGTTGTTTCTATGTCTTGGCCTCTGTAAATAGTGCTGCTATGAACATTTGGGTGCATGTATCTTTTTGAATTATGATCTTCTCCAGATATATGTCCAGGAGTGGGATTGCAGGATCATATGGTAGCTCTATTTTAGTTTTTTAAGGAACCTCCATACTATTCTCCATAGTGGCTGCACCAATTTACATTTCCACCAACAGTGTATGAGGGTTCCCTTTTCTCCACACCCTCTCCAGCATTTATTATTTGTAGACTTCTTGATGATGGCCATTCTACTTCTCTGTAGTTTTGATTTGCATTTCTCTAATAATTAGCGATGTTGAGCATCTTTTCATGTGCTTCTTGGCCATCTGTATGTCTGCTTTGGAGAAATGTCTATTTAGATCTTCTGCCCATTTTTTGATTGGGTTGTTTGTTTTTTTGATATTGAGCTATATGAGTTGTTAGTATATTTTGGAGACTAATCCCTTGTCGGTCACATCATTTGCAAACATTTTCTCCCATTCTGTGGGCTGTCTTTTCACTTTGTTTATGGTTTCCTTTGCCGTGCAAAAGCTTCTAAGTTTAATTAGGTCCTACTTTTGTTTTTCATTTTCATTTCTATTACTCTAGAAGACAGATCCAAAAAGATATTGCTGCAATGTATGCCAAAGAGTGTTCTGCCTACGTTTTCCTCTAGGAGTTTTATAGTATCTGGTTTTACATTTACGTCTTTAATCCATTTTGAGTTTATTTTTGTGTATGGTGTTAGGAAGTGTTCTAATTTCATTCTTTTACATGTAGCTGTCCAGTTTACCTAGCACCACTTATTGAAGAGACTGTCTTTTCTCCATTGTATGTTCTTGCCTCCTCTGTCATAGATTAATTGACCACAGGTGCATGGATTTATTTCTGGGCTTTCTATCCTGTTCCATTGATTTGTATTTTTGTTTTTGTGCCAGTACCATACTGTTTTGATGCCTGTAGCTTTGTAGTGTAGTCTGAAGTCAGGGAGCCTCATTCCTCCAGCTCTGTTTTTCTTTCTCAAGATGGCTTTGGCTATTCGGGGTCTTTTGTGTTTCCATACAAATTAAAAATTTTTTTTGTTCCAGTTCTGCGAAAAGTGCCATATGTAATTTGATAGGGATTGCATTGAATCTGTATATTGCCTTGGGTAGTATAATCAGTTCGACGTAGTTTGTTGACCCTTGTTCTAAACCAAAAAGCCAAGAGTTGAGGTACTGAAGCACACCACTGCCCATGTGTACAGCATTCAAAGCCATCCAGCAGTGCTGGAGAAGGGAAGGAGTGTGCAGTCTTACACCTCCCTAAAATTGACATCAGGCACCACACATGACCTGTGAAGGCAGGAAAGCTTCTAATAAGACTTGGTGTCTAAGTTGAGTCTTAAATTAGGGAGGAAAGGGTATTCCATTCACAGCACATGGTAAGGCCAGAGGTGAGATGGCTTAGTCTCTCCACAAAACCAAAAGATATTTAATATTGGACTAAAGAAGGAGATGGAATGAGGAGGTATATGGCTAGGCAGGGAAATAAGAGTCACAAGATTAGGGCATGGTAAAAAATTTGGATTTTATCCTGAGGGCAGAGGAAAGCTTATCTAGGTATTTCAGCAAAGGAGGTGGAAAACCGGATTTGTTTTTTTGGAAGCATGACTCTCAGTGTGTCCAGATGATGGGCTGGGAGAGAGAGATTCTAGAAACCAGGAGAAACTTGGCAAAACAAAATTTTTTTGAATGACTTACAGCACACAAATAGAGCTTCAAGGTAAATTCTCATAGAAAAGAAAAGTTGGCCTATTGGAGGTTTTCCACATCAGGCAGACTCCTCTTTCAAATAGGAACAAGAAATTTTTTATTTTTCCAAAAAGTTCAATAAAGACCATCAAAAGGATTTAGTGGCCAGGCCCAGAATGAGTTGAGCAAAGCAAAAATGATAGGGAAGTAAAATATAAAATGAGAATCTATTTTCCACTTTTACTGAGGCCAATATAGATGGAAAGGAGCTTGCAGTTTTCCATGAATAACAACTGAAGCAGAAAACAATGTTAATTATTATTATTGTCATTATTATTATTACTATTATAATTTATGTTAATAACAACATTCTATGGGACTATTTAAATAGAGGATGCCTTGGGAGGCAAAGACAGTCTAAGGAATTTCTTACAAAATTTCATTTGTAGCTCACAGTCTCCTTAGCATTGCTAATTAATATTCGCTCCCTAAACAAATAAGAATTGAGGGGGTTGGCAAGCTACTGAAATAGTGCTTATCACAGGAAACGATGGAGAAAAAACTGAAAGTACTGGGGTCACACTTGTGATTATTATCACAACAAAATGCTTCTGAGGAACAGCCTGGCAAAATGCATCTGCACCATAATGCCTGTGAGATAAATGGCTTCAGGACAATTGAAAATTAAAACAAATCTCAGGTTCAGTCACTGAATTTAAACACTGGGAAAATGCACATTTTGCTCCAGGCATCAATTCTTCGCAGGATTTTTGGATTTGATTTTGTTTTTTCACGCCAGCATTGCATTCCTTTTTTTTTTTTTTTTTTTTTTTTTTCGGTACTCAGGCCTCTCACTGTTGTGGCCTTTCCCGTTGCGGAGCACAGGCTTGGGACGCGCAGGCTCAGCTGCCATGGCTCACGGGCCCAGCCGCTCCGCGGCATGTGGGATCTTCCCGGACCGGGGCACGAACCCATGTCCCCTGCAACGGCAGGCGGACTCCCAACCACTGCGCCACCAGGGAAGCCCCAGCATTGCATTCTATAATGGGTTTCCTCACAATCTATTTCAAATACACACCTAAGGGCACTCGATTCCTGGTGCTGCTGAGGCAGTGACTTAGAACATGGGCTTTGGAGTCTGAGAGATGTGAGTTCAAATCCTCATTCTGCCATTAGCTACATGTGATTAACAGCCACTCTGTGTCTCAGTTTCCTTATCTGTAAAATGGGGATGATAATGCTGTCTAACTTTACAGAATTTTAAAGGGTGATGGTTCTAAGGGGATGTCCAGCACCTGACATACGTTTCAATAAGTGGCAGTTGTTGTGGAATAATGATTATGCTGCAGCCCTTCCCCTGCTCACGGGAGATAAAAGAAACAGCCCACGCTGAGTCCGATCCTGCACTGAGCCCACTGACTTTCAAGAAATATGTGTTGTTTGAATGAGAATGAATGCATGATCCTGGTAACTGTCTGGTCACTCTGAATTCCCGTCCAGTTTCTAGAACCATCTTGCTTTCGCTTGCTTAAGTGGCAAGTGGATCTTCTTGTGTATCAATTATAACAAGCCCTGACCCAAAGAGAGATGAAGTCCCTGAAAGGGCATAGAGATGGCACAGAGCCCCATCCCATTAACCTTGAGAGCAGGGGTCAGAGAGAGGGGAAGTTCCATCTGTTGGCTAGGTGTGGTCCAAGGAGCAATTTTTAAACTCTACGTAGTAAAGGTCTCTTTTGGAGTCAATAAATATTGCCAATTATTACCAATAATAATACCACTCATCAAGTGCTTACTATGTGCCAGGTATTTGGCTTAGCACTTTAAAATACATTATCTCATTTAATCCTCGTGACAGTACTGTAAGGTCTAAATCTCTATTATTCCCCATTTTATTCGGAGGAAACTGGAAACCTAGAGATAATAAGTAATTTTCCCAGATTACGCAGCTGGAATTCAGACTCAAGGTATCTGGTTCTAAAAATCCAAATACTTAACCACTATACTATTATACATCACCTCCCAAGCAAATACAGACCCTTAGACAAATATAAACGTATCACCTGCTTTGGTTTCCAGTGGCTGCCATAACAAAAGACCACGAATTGGGTGGCTTAAACAACAGAAATTTATTGTCTCACAGTTCTGGAGCCTGGAAATCTGAGATCAAAGTACTGGCAGGGTTGATTACTTCTGAGGGCTGTGAGGAAAATCCGTTCCTTGCCTCCCTCCTAGCATCTGATGGTTTGCTGGCAAGCTCTGCCATTCCTTGACTTATATCTCTGCTTTCATCTTCACATGGTGTTCTCCCTGTGCATGTGTTTATCTCCAAAGGTCCCCTCTTTATAGGGACACCAGTTATATTGGATTAGGAGCCCACCCTACTCCAGGATGACCTCATCTGAACTAATTACATTTGCAATAGCCCTGTCTCCAAGTAAAATCACATTCTGAAGCCCTGGAGGTTAGGACCTCAACAATGAATGGTGGGGGCAGGGTAGCGGGGGAGGGTTACACAATTCAACCCATCACATCACCCAAATCCGTTTGTCTTTACTGGTTATCCCCTCATCTTCTGACCCAGGGATATGGGGGAGGGGAGCAGGATTTCTACACACTCATACTGCAATATGCAACTCTTATTCCAAATCCCACAAAGCCATTTATCCTATGTTAGAAAGGAGGATTGAAAAGGGATACAGTGCAAAAGATGTCAAACCAAAGATAAATGTTTCCTCAGGGGCAATGACTTTGAGTAGTACGTTTTTGAAAAATGGACACATGAGGGACAAAGGTTGAGTTTTGTGAAATCACTGATCACCCCCAAGACAACACCCAGCTTTCCTCCATGATTATAAATGGGGGGATTTGAGGTGAAACTTCTATTGTGTGGCTTTCAAAGCCCTCGGTGGCCCAGGAGTAGTGAATCATTTCTAAGGTAAAGCCCTTCCTTCAAACCCAGGGGAAACAGAAGTAGGCAGATAAAAAATGATAACACAGGAAGCAGATTTATGAGGAACCTGAAATCTGAACATGGCTTCTTTATATTCCTTAAGAGGGACCTGTCCTGTGGCCTATGTAGGAATAAGAACCTAAAATTGAACACCAAAAATAAGATCTCTCAGCATTTCCCAAACTCATACAGGAAATCTCACACAAGTCCCTCCCCAACAAATAATAGACATGACATAAAAAGCAGATTCCTTTGTCTAGCAATGGCCATAGGTAGATGAACATTTGCTCATTCTTTCAAAAGGTACTTCCTGAGTGAGTGCCGTTTGCTGAGCCCTGTCCCAGGTTCTGAAAATAAATACATCAAGGAGAGTTTACAGATTAGGTGGATCCCAAACTCTGAGTAATTAAAGCATAGATCTACAAGGGATTTCAGGAGTCAGTTATGCAAACAGAAGGAGGGCAAACGAGACAGAGGAAGGCATGTGTCCTGTATTTCTGTTGCGTGTCTGCTAACGAATTCATCACAGCAAACTTTCAAGATGGTGTCTTTCCTGCAAGCCAGGATTTTAGTCTCATTCCTACCATTTTGTAGGAACCACAATGACTGAATTCCTCTCCTTTGGTCCAGTATAATTTGTAGATACACCACTAGGAACCATCATTTTGCTTCTGAGCTCTTCCTATCTAGTGGAGGCCAAAGTTATTCAAGGAAGAAGATATTTTCCCTATTTGGGGAACACTAACAGTCCTGAGGAATCTGCATATATATAAAAAGGTTGTTTCCATAACAAAGGTAACGAGACCAAAATAATATTTTATCAGGGAAGAGGTTAGAAGCTGTCAACCCCTCTAGGTCACCTCCTCCTGCAGATATTTTTCTTGGGCCTATGCTTTCCCACTCCACACCCCACATAACTTCTTATTTTGAAAATTCTCAAATCTAAAGAAAAGTTCAAATAATAGTATAATTATATTCAGAGATCCCTAACACACACACACACACACACACACACACACACACTTTTTTCTGAACTATTTGAAAATAAGTTGCAGACAACAGAGTATTTCACTCTGGAATACTTCCATGGAAGTTTCTTAATAATAAGGCTATTCTCCATTTCCAGTATATCCACAATACCATTACCACACCTCAGAAAATGAACAATAATGCCGTAATATCGTGTAACATATAGTTCATATTCCAATTTCCCCAGCTGACAAAAATAATGTCTTATATGTGTGAGCTAGTTTATTTTTTTAACTTGGAGACTTCACATAAGAATCCAGACTTTCAGTTTTCCTTGAAAAATCTGAAGATCTAACAACACTAAGCCTGGCTCCTCATATGGGAAAATTAGCCTATCTGAGTCTCCTTTAGCCAGGAGCTATGTTCTTCATTTTGCCACCATCTTCATCCCTTATTATTTTCACCAGGCATAACTGCCTCCTGAAGAAATCGCTCTGTGACCCCTGATGAAAGACTTTCCCTGAAATCACAGTGGAGCAAGCTACTACCTCTATCTGTACTATATGCTTCTATGTTGCTTCCATGCTAAATTCCAGCCATTCCAACCCCTCTCTCTCAGATCTGTCCTCCAATACAAGCTCCAAAGACTAAAGTTTAATAGACGTCTAGTGTTGATGGAGCATCTCAAACACAACATGTCCAAAACTGATTGATCTTCTCCCCGCAAACCCCATACTATCCACTGCTTGTCCCATACTGGATGATGGCAATTCCTTCTTTCCAGTCGCTGATGTCAGACACTTCGGAGTTATCCTGGACTCACACACAATCGTCATCCAATTCATAAAGAAATTCCATTGGCGCTACCTTCAAACTATATCCAGAATCTGACCATTTCTCTTCACCTCCACCACTCCAACTCTGGTATGATCCACCATAATGTCTCACCTGGATTATTGCAATGCCTCCTTTTTAAACATTAGTTCTATGCTCAAAACCCTCCCATGGCTTTCCATGTCACTCAGTTCAGAAGCAAAGTCCTTTCAATAGCTCTTAAGGCTCCACATGATCTTACCTTTCTGATCTCTTCCCTCACCCTGCTCCCCAGCCCCTGCTCACTCTGCTCCAGCCACATTGGCCTCCTTGTTGATCCTCAAACAAGCCAGGTACCCCAGGGACTTTGCACTTACTGCTCCCTCTGCCTGTGACACCCCTGCTTTACTTTTTCTTTTTGCCTAGGACAGATCACTCTCTACACTGTACATATTTATTTATTATGTTTACATTTTATTGTCTACCTCCCTCTGCTATAATGTAAGGGTCAATTTTATTCATGATGTGTCCATCATGAACAAAATTGAGCATCATGAAATGCTCTTCTGTAGAAGAGCATTTGATATGGGAATGTAAAACGGTGCAGCCTCGGAGAAAGCACTTTGGCAGTTCCTCAACAAGCTAAACATAGAATTACCCTATGACCCAACAATTCTACTCCCCAAAGAATCAAAACAGATATTCAAACAAATGGTACATGAATGTACAGCACCCTTTTCACAACAGCCCAAAACGTGGAAACAATTCAAATATCCATCAACAGATGAGTGGGTAAACAAATTATGGTATATCCATAAAATGAAATATTATTCAGCCATAAAAAGAATGATGTATTGATGCACATTACAATGCGGATGAACCTTGAAAACAGTATACAAAGTGTAAGAAACCAGACACAAAAGGTCTCACATTACATGATTTCATTTATATAAAATATCAAGAATAGGCATATCAAAAGAGACAGAAAAGCATACTGGTAAATACCAGAGGCTGGGGGAAGTAACTGTTTAATGGGTATGTGTTTTTATTTTGGGTGATAAAGAATCTTGGAAACTTCGCAAACCACTTCTGACACGTTTGATCAGTCACAGCACCTTCTCCATACACTGCACAAATCTTTCTTTTGCGTTTCAGTTGTGTTTTTACCTTTCCTGAAATCATAAAGCATAATATGCCAAAAACGTTGCTTTTTTTCTTCCACCTTCATTATTAAAATGGTACACAAAAATTCACCAATTTTGATAAGTTTTTTAAAAATGCACACTGATATGACACAATACAATCTAATAAAATTGTTTCGAATGAAGTTAAAGACAACTAAGTGCTACTATATTTACAGAGTCATCGTACAGAAAAAACTGGATGAAATTTTTGGCCAAACCAATACTAAATGCCACAGATTTGCACACTTTAAATGGATTCATTTTGTGTTAAATTCATTCAATTTAACCTTGATAAAAAAGAACACCTAAAAAAAAATAGGACTTCTTTGGGCTTCCCTGGTGGCGCAGTGGTTGAGAGTCCGCCTGCCGGTGCAGGGGACACGGGTACGTGCCCCGGTCCGGGAGGATCCCACATGCCGCGGAGCAGCTGGTCCCGTGAGCCATGGCCACTGGGTCTGTGCGTCCGGAGCCTGTGCTCCGCAACGGGAGAGGCCACAGCAGTGAGGGGCCCGCGTACCACAAAAAAAAAAAAAAAAAAAAAAGGTCTTCAACTAATATTTGTTGAATGAATGAATGAAGCACAAATAAATGAATATGTATGGCCCTGAAAACAGCTTGCACTGAAAGGTAATCTATGGAAGAGCATTTTGAGAAAATCTGTGGTCCTTTACCAACCACATTTAAATTACCCTGTTTGAGGGGAAAGTAAGCATTGGAGCGGAAGTTGTCCTGGGGGTCTGTGACCATGCTTGGTGGCCTTGGCTGAGTTTTATTACTCTGCTCATGAAGAACAGGAGACAACGCCTGCGGTCCTATCAGGGAAAAAAATCTTCCTGTCTTGGAATTTTCAGAACCTACTGTCTTCCTACATAGCAAGACACATCTCTGACTGCCAGGAGGGAGTAAAGCCAGTGAGAGTTGTCCCATCTGCTTGCAGAGAGGCAGGAACATTATCTGTCTAATATTGCTTCATCAGAAAATCTTATGGCTGGGGGCCTTTCCCGGCGCTCACTGTGACCTCAGCCTTAGGACCACATTAAAAAGCATTATTATGCCGTGGAGAGGGGGCAGGAGGGAGGAGACGGGCTGCCAGACTGGAACTAAATTAAAAATAAAGCTCCCCTTATTAAATTCATAATTATTGTGAAGCTGTGAAATCTTATTTTAAACCTCCGGCTCCTTTCTTTTATCCAGGGTACAGGCTGCTTGCTTCCGAATCCCTATTTTGCTTTATGGACAATTTCTTTTTAGCATTCTGAGCATTTAACCTTGAAAAATAGTGTTTTTTTGCTGTTGTATGTTCTGACTGTTAGTCTCCAGGCATCTCTGTGGCATCTTTATAAATCTGCAGGAGCTGGTAAATATTTCTTGCCGACCAGCAGCTAAAATCTGAAAATAGCAGCTCACTTTTTAGCTGTCAGGCAATTAATGTAATTCAAAGGAAATGAAAGGTATGGGCAACTGGGACTGCTTTTAATAACAGGAGGGTTCCTGGCTCAGGCTTAGAAAGGGAGGAGAGAAGAATCAATAAAAGGCAAACAGAAAAGGTAGAAGAGGGCATGGAGTTATCCAGAAACATTTTGTCAGCATCCTGGCAACACCACTAGTCTGTGCCAAGAGAAGCTGATAAATGCAGCCATTGGTGGTGAACTTAGAGATGGGTCAACCTTCAAGGCCTAGACCAGGGCATCCTCCAGCCTATAAAATACCTTTGTGTAAAATGGGAAAAGGCGCCCCACCTGGGCAGGTGAATCAGGAGAAAGTGCCCCCTGTGCATGGATGCAGCCCAACACCAGGTCCATTCCTAGTCCTACAGGTGGAGAGGTGACTCATTTTCTTAACAGTGTCCCAATTTAGTGTCACATGACCTAAATTGATCTAAACAGATGCAGTCTAACTCAGGATTTAGGATTTTTGTGGAGAATACTGGGCCAAAGATGCTTGTCTTTCACTACACATAAAGCTGCATAACGGGGTTCCAGGAGCACCTGTCAGCCATCCTGAGACCATGAAAAAAAGCTTACATGAAAATACAGCCATCTCTGAGGACACATAGTCTTGTTCAAAGGGACAAGATAGAGAGCCCAGAAAGAAACCAATACTGGGTCAATTGTGTTTTACAAGTGTGTGAAGGCAATTTGAGAAAGGACAGTCTCTTTTAAAAAATTGTGCTGAAATAATTGGGTAGCCATTTGCAAATAAATGAATAAATTTTGACACATACTTTATACAAAAACTAACTCAAGATGGATCATAGACTTAAATGTAAGACCTAAGACTACAAAACTTCTAGAAGAAAACGCAGAAGAAAATTTTTTGATCATGAGTTAAGCAAAGATTTCTTAGACATGACACCAAAAGCATGATCCATAGAAGAAAGAACTGATAAATTGGGCCTCACTGACTTTTTAAAACTTCAAGAGACTGTTAAGATAATGAAAATGAAAGCCACAGGCTGGGATAAAGTATTTGCAAAATACATTTCTGGTAAAGGATTTGCATTCAGAATATATAAAGAACTCTGAAAACTCAATAATAAAACAGCAATATAATTTTATATGCTATTTTGTTATTTTATTGCCCCTTGAGTTCTATGTTCTTTTGCATATTTTATATTTTTACAATAGGCCCCTTTCTATAGTTATTGCAGCTGCTTCTATTCACTCAAACTTGACCTATGAGAATTCTATCTAAGAATTGTGTTTATTCTCAAAATAGGTAAGAATAAAATTTTTTAATGGGCAAAAGATATGCACAGTCACTTCACCAAAGAGGTTATATAGATAGCAAATAAACACATAAAAAGATAATCAGCATCATTAGTTATTAGGAAAATGCAAATTAAAACCACCTTGAGGGCTTCCCTGGTGGCGCAGTGGTTGAGAGTCCGACTGCCGATGCAGGGGACACGGGTTCGTGCCCCAGTCCGGGAAGATCCCACATGCCGCGGAGCGGCTGGGCCCGTGAGCCATGGCCGCTGAGCCTGCGCGTCCGGAGCCTGTGCTCCGCAACGGGAGAGGCCACAACAGTGAGAGGCCCGCGTACCGCAACAAACAAACAAACAAACAAAAAACACCTTGAGATACCACTGCACACCTATTAGAATGGCTAAAATGGGTGATACCAGGTATTGGTGAGGATAGGGGGCAATTGGGACTCTCATTCACTGCTGATGAGAATGCAGAATGGTGCAGCCATTTTGGAAAATAATTTGGCAGTTTCTTATAAGGTTAAACATAGATTTACTGTATGAACTACCGATTCCACTAGTAGGTGTTAAATTCATTTTTACCAGAAAAATGAAAACTTGTATCACAAAAAAAGCCTATGCACAAATGTTTACAGTAGTTTGATGTGAAGTTGCAAGAAATGGTAACAAGACAAATTTCCTTCAATTAGTTAATGGATAAAAAATAATTGTATGGGAACATATGTATAACTGATTCACTTTGTTGTGGAGCAGAAGCTGACACATCATTGTAAAGCAATTATACTCCAATAAAGATGTTAAAAAAAAATTGTACTTCTACAGAATCAGCTACTACTCAGTAATAAAAAAAGAATCAACTACTGATACATGCAATGACATGGTGCATCTCAAAGGCATTATGCTGAATGAAAGAAACCAGGCTCAAAAGGCAACACACGGACTTCCCTGGTGGTGCAGTGGTTAAGAATCCACCTGCCAATGAAGGGGACACAGGTTCAAGCCCTGGTCCAGGAAGATCCCACATGCCGTGGAGCAACTAAGCGTGCAAGCCACAAATACTGAGCCTGCGTGCCACAACTACTGAAGCCCACATGCCTAGAGCCCGTGCTCCGCACCAAGAGAAGCCACAACAATGAGAAGCCCTCGCACCACAACGAAGAGTAGCCCCCACTCGCCACAACTAGAGAAAGCCTGTGCATAGAAACGAAGACACAATGCAGCCGGGGGGAAAAAAGGCAACGTGCTGTATGATTCCATTTAAAAGATATTCTGATTAGCGGTTGCTGGGGGCTGAGAGTAGCAGGAAAAGTTGACTACAAAGGGATAGAAGGGATTTTTTTTGGGGGGGTATGGAAATTGAAACGTTCTATATCCTGACTGTGGTGGTGATGACATGACTGGATGTGTTTGTCAAAACCCACTGAATTGTACACTGAAAAGTGTGGATTTTGCCATACATAATATTACCTCAATAAGACTAATCCAAAAAATAAAAATTATAAACAAACAAATAAAATATAGCACTTCAAACCCTGAACTGAGATTTACTCTTGGATGTTCCAGTTATGTAAGCCAGTAATTCTCTCTTTTCTTATACCAGTTGGGTTAGATTTTCTCTTGCTTGCCATAAAGAGTCCCTAACTGTTACATGGGCCCTGTCTTACCCGGCACTTAGATTTATGGGGTTGAATGGTCTCCCCTCAGTTCAGATTTCCCAGAAGCAAAACAGAGCTTTGAGTTAGAGTTGGAAAATGTGCAGCATGAGCACATAACCCCCTTTTCTGCCCATGACAGTCATCAACAATCACCCATCCTTCAGAGTAAATATGGCTTCAGAGACCTTCCCAACATGTCACTCGTTATAGGTTGAGATCACTGCTACTCCTTCCCTGTAGCAAGTAGACTCTGAGATGTCTCCCAATCATCCCCACCTCCTGGTACTCATGTCCAGTGTAAACCTCTCCATTTTGGACAGGCAACACCTGTGACTTACTTCTAATCAACAGAAAATTGTAAAGGTCACTTCCATAATTAGTTTACAGGAGATTGTGAGTTCCATCTTGCTAGGAGACTCTATTGCGTTCTTGGTTTACATGCTCTGATGAAGCCAGTTGCCATACTGGAGATGTCTCACAGCAAGACACTGAGGGTGCCAACAGCCAGCTAAGAACCGAAGCCCTCAGTTCAATGACCTTTAAAGAACTGAATTCTGCCAACAATCATAGGACCTTAGAAGTGGGTCTTTCCTTTGCTGAGTCTTCAGATGAAACCCCAGCCTGGCTGACACCTTGGCTGCAGCTTGTGAGAGGCCCTGAAGCAGGGAAGGCAGATAAGCTGTACCTGGATTCCTGATCACGGCAACTGTGAGATGATAAGTATGTCTTGTTTTAAGCTATTAAATTTGAGTGTGATTATCATGCAGCAATAGATAATTAATACATAATTATCATAAACCATTTCAAAAGATGCAGATAACTATGCAACTCACAGAATGTTTCCTGGCATTTTCTTAACTGCACGCTTACTTGATAAAGATTAAACTTCACTCTGCCAACCCGCCTGTGGCCTCTTCTGTGGACTGATTTCCTCAGACTAAAGCAAAGCATCTCTAAACACATATTCTCTTCTTTCCACTTATTTTTTTATTTCCTAATAAAGCAAGCTAATCTCTGGGAACTGAGTGGATAATTCTCATGCAATAGATTAAAATCACTTCATGGGGCCTGCAGCCAGATCCTAGGGCCCAGCTCTGCCTGTCAGTGGGCCAGCAATACCCCCAGGACTTGGGCCGGCACCAGCTCTGGGATCTCCTAGACCCCACCTCCACACACCAGTGAGCCAGCAGTAGCCCTGGGGCCCCCAGGGTTCCACAGTCAGCTGCCTCATGACCCAGCCCTGCCAAGCAGCAGGGAGAAGCCTCTGCACAAGGCAGGGCCTGGCAACCAACTGGACTGGGAGCCAGCTATGCCTATCAGACTACCCACAGTAGTCACCCACCACAGCAAAAGGACCCATAGAGCCCACAAAGGGGGCACCCCTAGAGCATATAGCTCTGGTGACCAGAGGGGAGTGTGCTGCTGGGACACACAGAATGTCTCCTACAAAAGGCCACTTCTCCAAAGTCAGAAAACATAACCAACCTACCATATATGCAGAAATAAAAACAGGAAGCCAGACAAAATGATAAGACAGAGGAACATGTTCCAAAAGAAAGAACAAGATAAAACCCCAGAACAAGAACTAAGTGAAGTGGAGACACCCAATCAACCCAATAAAGAGTTCAAGGTAATGATTGTAAAGATGATCAAAGAGCTCAGTAGAGTGTGGACAAACAGAGTGAGAAGTGAGAAGTTTTAAACAGAGTTAGAAAATAGAAAGAACAACCAAACAGAGATGAAAAATACAATAACTGAAATGAAAAATACACTGGAAGGAATCAACAGACTAAATGATACAGATGGATCAGTGAGCTGGAAGACAGAGTAGTGGAAGACTCTGACACTTCACAGAAAAAAGAAAAAAGAATGAAAAGAAATGAGTACAGCTTAAGAGACTTCTAGGACAAGAAGAGAGAAGGGGTCCCAGAAGGAGAAGAGAGAGAAAAGAGGGCTGAGAACATATCTGAAGATATAATAGCTGAACGCTTTCCTAACTTGGAAGGAAAAAAGACATCCAAGTCCAGGAAGCACAGAGAGTTGCAAACAGGATCAACTCAAAGAGGATCACACCAAGACATATTGCAATTAAAACGGCAATAATTAAAGATAAAATATTAAAAGCAGCAAGGGAAAAGCAACAAGTTACATACATGGGACTCCCATAAGGCTATCAGCTGACTTTGCAGCAGAAGCTCTGCGAGCCAGAAGGGAGTGGCATAATATATTTAGAGTGAAGAAAGGGGAAAACCTACCACCAAGAATACTCTACCTGACAAGGCTCTCATTCAGATTTGATGGAGGGATCAAAACTTTTACAGACAAGCAAAAGCTAAAAGAGTTCAACACCAACAAACCAGCTTTACAAGCAATGTTAAAGGGACTTCTCTAAGTGAAAAAGAAAAGACCACAACTAGAAACATGAAAATTACAAAAGGAAAAATCTCTTTAGTAAAGGCATATATATAGTAAAAGCAGTAAATCAACCACAAACAAAGCTAATAGGAAAGTTAAAGGACAAAAGTAGTAAAATCATATATATCCACAATAAGCCATTAAGGGATACACAAAACAAGTAAATGAAAAATACGTTGTCAAAAACAGTAATCATAGGGCTTCCCTGGTGGCGCAGTGGTTAAGAATCCACCTGCCAATGCAGGGGACACAGGTTTGAGCCCTGGTCCGGGAAGATCCCACATGCCACGGAGCAACTAAGCCCATGCGCCACAACTACTGAAGCCCGTGCACCTAGAGCCCATGCTCCGCAACAAGAGAAGCTACCACAATGAGAAACAGGTTTTGTGGTGCTGAATTCTCTTAGCTTTTGCTTGTCTGTAAAGCTTTTGATTTCTCCATCGAATCTGAATGAGATACGTGCCGGGTAGACTAATCTTGGTTGTAGGTTCTTCCCTTTCATCACTTTAAGTATATCATGCCACTCCCTTCTGGCTTGTAGAGTTTCTGCTGAGAAATCAGCTGTTAACCTTATGGGAGCTCCCTTGTATGTTATTTGTTGTTTTTCCCTTGCTGCTTTCAATAATTTTTCTTTGTCTCTGATTTTTTCCAATTTGATTACTATGTGTCTCGGTGTGTTTCTCCTTGGGTTTCTCCTGTATGGGACTCTGCACTTCCTGGACTTGGGTGGCTATTTCCTTTCCCATGTTAGGGAAGTTTTCGACTATAATCTCTTCAGATGTTTTCTCGGGTCCTTTCTCTCTGTCTTCTCCTTCTGGGACCCCTATAATGTGAATGTTGTTGCGTTTAATGTTGTCCCAGATGTCTCTTAGGCTGTCTTCATTTCTTTTCATTCTTTTTTCTTTATTCTGTTCCACAGCAGTGAATTCCACCATTCTGTCTTCCAGGTCACTTATCCGTTCTTCTGCCTCAGTTATCCTGCTATTGATTCCTTCTAGTGTAGTTTTCATTTCAGTTATTGTATTGTTCATCTCTGTTTGTTCTTTAATTCTTCTAAGTCTTTGTTAAACATTTCTTGCATCTTCTCGATCTTTGCCTCCATTCTTTTTCCGAGGTCCTGGATCATCTTCACTATCATTATTCTGAATTCTTTTTCTGGAAGGTTGCCTATCTCCACTTCATTTAGTTGTTTTCTCGGGTTTTATCTTGTTCCTTCATCTGGTACATATCCCTCTGCCTTTTCATCTTGTCTATCTTTCTGTGAATGTGGTTTTTGTTCCACAGGCTGCAGGATTGTAGTTCTTGCTTCTGCTGTCTGCCCTCTGGTGGATGAGGCTATCTAAGAGGCTTGTGCAAGTTTCCTGATGGGAGGGCCCATCATCTTTTTTTATAAATGAAGTTTTACTGGACTTCCCTGGTGGCACAGTGGTTAAGAATCCACCTGCCAATGCAGGGGACATGGGTTGGAGCCCTGGTCCAGGAAGATCCCACCTGCCACGGAGCAACTAAGCCCGTGCGCCACAACTACTGAAGCCCGCGCCCTAGAGCCCGCGAGCCACAACTACTGAGCCCATGTGCCACAACTACTGAAGCCCGCGCGCCTAGAGCCCGTGCTCCATAACAAAGACAAGCCACCACAATGAGAAGCACGGGCACTGCAATGAAGAGTAGCCCCCGGTCGCTGCAACTAGAGAAAGCCCACGTGCACCAATGAAGACCCAACGCAGCCAAAAATAAATAAATTAAATAAACACATTTTTAAAATAATAAATAAATAAAGTTTTACTGAAACACATCCACTCATTTGCATAGTGTCTACAGCTGCTTTCACTCTGCAATGGCAGAGTTGAGTAGCTGTGACAGAGACATATGGCCCACAAAGCAGAAGACATTTTACTATCAGGCTCTTCACACACAGAGAGTATTCACTGACCACTGTCATAGAAGAAATGAGAGAACCTTCCAAAAAATGGCTGTATTTCTTCCCTGTATTTCTCCCCTTGGTCGTGGGGCAATGCAGCGAACATGAAAAGGGATCAGGAGACATGGGTTCAAGTTCCAGCCCCGTGTCTGTGGTCCATGCATTAGTCAGTTCCTTTCTCTGAGTCTCAGTTTACCCGTCATAATTTTAGTACATGGACTAGATTAGGTTTCTTCCAGTTCTGAGTAACATATCAACTCAAACAACTTTGGGTATAACATTTATGTGAGCAGTCGTACTATTTTAATGTGAAATGTAATAGGTTCCTTATTCTTCCCTTTGTTTATTGCTCTAGACAATAAGGAAGTCTAAGCTCGCCTTGTCTTAGAGGAAAAGAAGAACTATTTCCATTTAGTTAGGGCCGTGGGCCATTAACTTTCAGTATACAGAAGAACCAGAAGAGAAGTGGTTTGTGTAATTTTAATCATTATCACTGTCGTCGTCATCATCACCACATACGTTGTACCAACAATGTGCCAGATACTGCCCTATCCTAATGCTTTAATTCCTTTAAATTTTCTTGTAAAATCCTATGAAATGGGTATTGTTACTAACCCCATTTTACCAGTGGGAAAATTGAGGTACGCAAACTCACATCTTCCCCCAAATCACAAAGCTGGTAAGAAGCAGAGCCAGGTTGAGAACCCCTAGCAGTCTGGCTCCAGAGTCCTTGGTATTAACTTCCATGCTATAAAAGAAAGAAGATTCCTGTCCTTGAGCAAAAGCAAGAGGAGGAGGAGAGTCTCCATCTCCCTCACCCCCATTTAGACTAGGACGATATTCCCCAAGGCTATGGAGAGGAGAGATGGGAAGGAGATGATGAGAAGGAAGAGTTAGGAGGTATGGCCAGACCATAAGCAGACTCCCTAAGATTCATGTTTCCTGAGTGTGGTCCCCATCATTAAGGGGCAGTTTTCGAGTACCCCAGAGCTGTGTGGCCTATAGATGGCCTCAGTCAAGGGACCCTACCAGCTGTCCACCCAGCAATTGCCCATCTATGCTCAAAGCTTTGCTCAATCTGACTAACCTGCGGGTTGGGGCGTGCTCTCTGGACATCGAAAGGGTGGAGGTAGAGGAAGAAGCCTCTGTACTGTATCTTTGTGGGGTGGAATGAAAACAATTTGGGGACGTGCTCTACCAAGACGGGACAGTGGTCCTCGCATCCCCAGGACCTCAGCAAAAGTGAAAACTTATTGAAAGAACCCTGCGGAATGTCATGATCTTGAACCCAGAGTTGAAGTACCAGTCCTGGGGACTTCAGCAACAGAAATGCATTCTTACAACAAATATTTAATAAGCACCTACTATGCGGCACACTCTGTGCAAATATTGGGCATGAGGCAATGAGTAAGGTTCTTGCACAACCTGCGCCCTCCACCTGGAATTCCTTTCTGGCTCTCCTTCACCTGGCCAAATCCTTCTCAGGGTCACAATTTTGCTGGGCATTGCTTCCTCCAGGGGGTCTCCTGACCCTCCCCCAACACCAATCTGCAACCACTTGCAGCCAACTATGTTCTTTGGCAACTTCTATTTCCTATCTGACTTGAGCTTTGCAACAGTAAAATGAGAACAATAACAGATGCCTCTAGGGTCACTTAGAGGATGGAATGAGGGAACTGTGTCATGTGAAGCTCAGTGCCTGGGTCTTTAATTGCTCCCACACTGTGTTGCAATCTTCCCTCCAGACCTGTCACCGGGCCTGACAATACATGTTTGACAAACTTGGAAGGAAGAAAGGGAAGGAGGGACACAATCTTTGACAAAGATTTCCCAGTGCAAAGGGAGAGATAGATGTGCACACAAAGAACTAGAGCCTAAAATAAAAGATGCTATAAAGGAAACATTGACAGTGTCCCATGGAATCAAAGAAGAAAGAGCCATTGACGGCTGGTGGTATTGAACATTTCACAAAGAAGGTGATGGCTGATTGAAGAGTAGGAGCCTGCAAAGCAGAGCAGACAGATTAGGGCCTTCCAGGCAAGGAGAGTGCACAGTTGATGAATCCCAAGCACAAGGATTTAATTCTTACAAAGAGTAGTGGGTTGAGAAAACTAAGTAGAAGCAGTAGGCGTGTTTAAGGAACATACGTCCTTAACGTGAAAATGAGACAGAGATAAAGATAATGTATGAAAAAGTATGACTATTTTACCTTTAATAAATAACATAAAAAAGCAAAGAACGCTGAGAGATTATCAGTGATTTTCCTATGTCTTAAATTAGCAGCAATCAGTACCATACAACTCATTTTCCATCTGCTGTCTCAAGACTGCAGGAAATTTTTTCAGGATCTCCCTCCCCTGCATCTGCAATACGATGCTTACAGATTCGTTTTGCTTTGTAACAAATAACATGCATGCTAAGAGGCATTTTCTCCTCTAACTGTACATCCATCCAAATGGGCCTTTTCTGATTTCATGACTTGGATTTGTTAATGTGCACCCCCTCAGGGTCTCTCTTCTGCCACAGAGACACAGAACTTGTAAAGCCCTATTCGTTTGATGCCCTTAATAGGTGCTGATATTTATGTGTGCCAGGCACGATGATCTGTGCCTTAGAACTATTACATCGTGTAATCCTCACAGCCTCCCTGCGAACGTACAAGCAGCCTGGAAATGCTTCTACTGTGGCATTTGTCCTCAGATGACAGACGAACAGCATGAGGATCAGAAATGTGAATGTGTTCAAGGTCGCCCTACTAGCAAGTGACAGAGCTGGGATTTGAACCCAGGGATGTCTGACTCCAGAGAAGAGCTTCCAACCATAAAGCTATGCTGCCAACTCCACTTGGAGACGGGGTTTGGTGCCAAAGCACGCTGAAGCGCAGATCTGCTCTCCCTCTGCAGGGCTCACTGCAGACTCTCTGCTCCTGCTGCACTGCCTCATCACCTCCCTCTTCCGCTCGCAACCTCCAGTTTCCTCCAACCACACCCAACAGAGGGGCTCACATTTGCTTACCTAGAACCAAGATTCCTCTTCCTCCAAGAAGATGTTCAGTGCCTTTGTAGCTTCATGACATAGATGTTAGCACACCATCTCCTAATAGAGGCAGAGATGGAACAATCTCTAAGTGGCATTATTTATTTGACCCACGTAATAACTGACAGCATTTTTTAAGCGTTTACTATGTCTGAACTGAGCTCAGTGCTTTGTGTGCATTAGTTCATGGGACTTTCCCAGCTACCAGAGGCTGTAGGTACTCTTAAAGCCCCGTTTCACAGATGAGGAAACGAAGGTGCAAGCGCTATTCTCTCCTAAAAGTTGGTGCCCAGTGGGATAGTCTCCAAGCAAACTGTTCTTCCTGGGGAAGCAGACATTCGCATTCATTGCTACCGGGAGCACAAATGGCTACTGTCCCCATGGAGGGAAATTTGGCAATATCTATCAGAATCATAAATGCATATTACAATTTAACCCAGCAATTCCACATCTGGAAATTTATCCTAAATATATGTAACATCATGCATGTACAAGATTATTCACTGCAGTGTGTATAGCTTAAGAAATAATTGGAAACAACCCACTGTCCATCTAGAGTAGACTGGTTAAACAGGATACTGCAAAGCATAATAGGGTACTCCATGGCTAGAAATAAAGAATGAGGAAGCTCTCTATGTGCTGTATAGATACATAAAAATGATGGCAGTGATTTATTGTCAAGGGGAATGGGGGGCAGGAAGATAGAGACAGAAATGGGAGGAAGAGTTTTCACTGTTTTTTTTTTCTTTTTTTTACTTTTTAGTTTTTTAACCATGCAAATGTATTGTCTATATTCCAAAAAATAAGTAAAAGAAAATGTGTTCACAAAAAGAAGTTGTCCTAAGTTGGGCCAATAAAGAAAATTATCTGCATCCTGTATTAAAGGTAAACTTTGGTTCTGCAAGAGCTCTAAGCCTTCAGAATATTGCTTCTGCTGACATCTTGATCAGATATTTCTACATCAGACTGGATTTTACACCTCTCTTTCCCAGTCACAACCCACTCCTAAATGGAAAATTTAGAGCTAAGTCCTCCAAAAAAATTTTTTGCAAAGGGACCATGGTTATATTCTTATTTTGCACATCAGATGATTCTAACCAGCTTTACATCCTCCCTCCAAATGCTGGTGTTACTGAAATGTAAAGGATTACATTAATAGCAGCTGCATTTTAATAACTGATGGCCTGTTTGCTTAACATTCAGTTATTACTTGATATAAGCCTCTAGTGCAAAATATTCTCTGCTAATAGTCAAATAAAATTGCTCAAGTAACGTTGGGTGGTTTGTTGTTGACTTTTTTATCCAGCACCATAGCATTTACCTAGTTCTTTATCTGTGGATAAGAATATTTGAGAATAGGTGTTTGTAGCAATGCTTTTGGTCCACAAAACCAAAGCCAACCACTATTAGGAAAATAATACTTGCATCCTTAAATAAAATGGAAAAACCTACCACTCTGACCCATAAGAGTCTTAGCTCTTAGTACTATTCACAGAACAGTAAAATCAGAAGTGAGAAAATACTGCCCAGATGAGAAATATGGAGAAAAGTTCCCACAAGCATCAAAAGAAGATGGGTTATGCACTTCAAGATGCCATCCAGGTGTTAAAGTCCAGAAGCTCTTCCTCAAATCCCTCTTCCCCCACACACACCTGTAGGACAACCCTCAGACCTGAACAACAGGGGGCACCTCTATCACTTGAGATCTGTACCTAGCACCATCAAAGCATGACCCATTACCCAAAACATCTACTCTGATGAGCGATACCATTCAAGCCCCAGAGAAACACCTCTCCAAGATCTTGACCTCTGTCCTCAAGACGGAAGGCAATGGTGTCAAACGGCTTGAAGATTGGGGTGTGGTGCCAATGCCAAAGCAGAGATGAGCACTGCCTGGGGGGTGCCGGGGGGGGCGGTTTGAGTGGCAGAAGCACTTAGGTGAGAGAGAGGACAAATGAACTAACTTGTCAGATACTGTCTCTCGGATAGAGTCACTGCAATAGATTCTTGCACAACATAGCACCATTTCCCCATGGTGAGGCAAGCTTATTTCTAGCTTCCCTTTGTGTTCCAATTTGTGGCTCTGGACCTTTGCAGGAATCAGTACGGCATTTGCAATCGCTGCACGTGGTGGCCGAGAAAAATGCTGGAGTACTAAATAATTCATATTACTCTTAATTTTGTATATGTAGAAGTCTGGGCATAACATAGGACCATAATACTGATTCTTGGCATTGATGACTGAATGGACATGGAAAATTAGAATTATGAATAGTTTTTAAATAAAAACATGCAATAAAATCTAATTAAAATGTTAAAAATTAAAATTTGAATATTTCAATATTTGACCATTAAATATTAAAGTATTCAAATATTGACTTTCAATATTTGAATATTCAAATTATTAACATTTATTTATAATTTGTATTTTACCTTTTAATTTTAATAAATTATTTTGACTACCTCAGGAAGAAATAACTTTTTTTAAAACACATCAGTTATAATTTTAATTTTTTAATTTTTACCTGTAATATATTTTCTTGGTGAAACTATATCCAAATATTGAATATTTTTAATCCAATTATATTTCATTTATAATCACAAAATCATTATTGTCAATAAATACAAATTAGTGAAAATCTTGATTATAAAAACACTATTAGTGATTTTGCTAAAATTAAGGCAAGATATTTTAAGGAAAATATAATTTATGAATTATAGGTGTCTTTTCTTACTCATCCAAACATTGCCAGCCAGCCCACTTACAGACTATCCGAAAAGCATCCAGTAATTTAATTGAATAGTCTTAAATATTGTGCCAACCTTTGGTCATATAAAAATCTTAGCTTTGGGGGAGCTCCCTGGTGGCCTAGTGGTTAGGATTCAGTGCTTTCACTGTGGAGGCCTGGGTTCAATCTCTGGTCAGGAAACAATCCCACATGCTGCACAGCATGGCCAAAATACCAAAAAAACAAAACAAAACAAAAACCTTAGCTTTATTTGAATTTTTAAATTTTGTCACTATGAAGGTTTATTTACCAAGGCAGGAGGATAAAACAGATATTGATTTACATTTAAATATGTAAACATACAGTATGTGAGCCTCCGTTTGTACTCTTAACTCAAACCCTACAAATAGCAGGTGGTGACCTGCACATCTGGACCTGTGGTCTAGCTGTGAGAGATAGAGTAACAATTGCACCCCTGAGCACATTTTCCAAAAAGTGCTCCTTCTAGGTAATATAGGGTTGGCCAAAAAGTTAGTTCGGGTTTTTCCATAAGATGTAATGGAAAAACAGAAACGAGCTTTTTGGCCAACCCAACACATTGATGGAATGGTCATTAAGACTATGATTAAACAATATGATGGGAAGCACGAGGATGGCTATAATCAAAAAAAGAGATAATAACAAATATTGGTGAAGATACAGAGAACACAGTGCTGTTGGGAATGTAATGTGGTACAGCCACTTTGAAAAACAGCCTGGTAGTTCCTCAAAAGGTTAAACAGAGAGATACCACAAGACCCTGCAATTCCATTCCTAGGTATATATCCAAGAGAAATGAAAACATATGTCCACACAAAACCTTGTAACAAATGATTATAATAGCCAAAAATTGGAAACAATCCAAATGTCTATCAACAGATGAATGGATGAATAAAATGTGGTGTGTCCATACAATGGAATATTATTCAGCCATAGAAAGGAATGAAGCACTGATGCATGCTCCAGCATGGATGAACCTTGAAAACATGATGCTAAGTGAAATAAACCAGTTGCAAAGACCATATATTGTATGATTCCAATTACATGTAATGTCCGGAATAGGTGAATCTATGGAAACAAAGTAGATTAGTGGTTGCCCACGGCTGGGAGGTTGGTGAGAAATGGGGAGTGACTGCTAATGGGTATGGGGATTCTTCTTTGGCATGAAACTGTTCTAAAATTGATTGTGGTATGGTTGCACAACACTGTGATATACTAAAACCCACTGGACTGTACACCTTAAATGGGTAATGAATTATATCACAAAACTGAAAAAAACAAAAAATCAGTAGGAGAAACAGGGCAATCAAAAAGCTTTGTCTTTGCTCTAGCCTGGTGCCCTGCACCTTTGTCCTTGGCCTGCCCCGTGGGCTGGCTCCCTGCCCCCATGTCAGCATCCCACCCACCACCTTTTGAAGGGTGGTGAAATTCCCCTCTAATCCCCACCACAATTTAACACAGAATTAACCTGAAACATGTGCGTAGCATTAAACTTAGCCCGGCACATCATCTCCCACAGTTTAGAAAGAGCCAGTGAAAATGAAATATTGTTCTCTAAGCTAATATGTAATCTTCACAGACACCATCTTATTAAAGTCTGAGAAGCCATGCCTTAGGACAAGCCCACCTGTCGATTTAGAGGCCTGACTGTAGTTCCTTATATTATCAGTTATTTTGCCTCAGGTCTCAATGCCAACGCCGCCACCCTCTGCCTCCCCTTCCCCCTTCCCCCCCTCCACCCCGCCCCAGAGCTGGTCCCCTCTAATTCGCTAGACTCTCCCTGCGGGGATGGGGGTGGGGACTGCTTTTCTCGCCAGCCCTAGGCCTGTGTGTATTAAGGGGACCACGTGCTTGGATTTGATGGAAGTGGCAGCTTAGACACGTAAGCTCCTCACATACGGATGAATAATCACAGATAAAAACTACTTTCAAATATGATTAGGCTCTAACGGAGACAGACAGAGGCCATAGGGAGCACAGCTCGCAAAGAGTGAGGAGCTAAGCTTCTGCCGCCTAGAATAGGCGATTAGGCCTCCGCAAGGACCTCTGGGACTTTCCTAGGGAAAATATTACAATGATTCAGTAATATTCTGCTGCGCCTCTCTTTCCAGCTCTCCCACCCTAAGCCTTGTGCTGCTTCTTTCTGCAGATTGTCATTTTCCTCTGGGAACAAGGTGGCTCTTCCCACTGTGACTTCTCAGGTCTTTAATCAAGGCCGCCTGTCACTGACACCCATGTGGAAATCCAGTAGGGTTTCTATTTGCCATGCTTTCTTCTAGCTGATAGTAACGTGTGTTTCGTTACTGATGAATGCGCTTCTTGCCTTTGTCCCCACCATATGAAAGCCCCAAAATAACAGCTAAAACCCAAGCGAGATTATGTACCAGCCACTTTAAACACCACATATATTAGCTTATGGAACCTTCATAATAATCATATGAGCTAGAAACTATTACTATTTTCCTTTTTACAGATGGGGAAACCCAGTCAACCCAGTCAATCATCTGGCCCAGCAAGCGGAAAATATTTACTACCTGGTCCTTTCCAGAAAAAGGTTGTCAACCCTTAGTCTAGAAACTTCCCAGTACGGGGACTTCCCTGGTGGTCCAGTGGTTAAGACTCTGTGCTCCCAATGCAGGGAGCCCAGATTCTATCCCTGGTCAGGGAACTAGATCCTGCATGCCGCAACTAAGACCGGGTGCGGCCAAATAAATAAATATTTTAAAAGAAGAAAGAAAGAAAGAAAAGAAGCTTCCCAGTACCAAATAGGACCAGGATCCTTCAGGAAGTCCTTATCACAGGGTCTCCCTGAAGCCATTCAACTAGTGACCATTCATTCATTCATTCAACAAATGTTTCTTGAGTACCTACTATGTGCAAGGCACTGTGCTAGGTGTTTGGGGTTTACAAGGATGAACAAAACTAGGCAGGTGCCCTGGCCCTGTGAAGCTTAGCTTCTGAGGGGAAGACAGAAATGAGTATGATAATCACCTAAATAAAACGGAAAATTCCAAGTGTGATGAGCACCACACAGGAAACTTATGTGGCACCTTGGGAACATTCAAAAGTGGGATTTTACCCAGACTGGGCTGCACAGTCCAGGAAGACATCCCTCAGGAAAGGACCCTAGTTTAACCCTAAAGGATGAGAAGGGGATAACTGGGTAAGAAGGCGAGCCATGTGTTCCAGGCACATCTTTGACAGAAGGGAGCACGTCACCCTCCAGGCACTGAAAGGTGGACAGTGTGGCCGGGCTGCAACAGGGAAGGGAGGTTTGTGCAAGATGAGTCCAGGAGCCAGCCAAGGGCAGAGCACACAGGGCCTTGCAGGCCACCTGAGAGCAGGTGCCTAACGCCCAACGAGAGAAGGTGACACTTGAGTAGAGGCCAGAATGATGAGAACATCAAGCACAGGGAGGCCATGGGAGAAGTACTGCAGATAAAGGGAACAGCCCATACACTGTGTACCGATTCCAGAGCGGGAAATGTACCTCTGCAATGCAGAGGTCTGGTGTTACCTCTTTAACGCAGGGCTCAAGATTGTCATCACCAAGAGGGGAACAAAAAGACATTTATGTACCTCCTGGCATGAGGCACGTGAAATACATGGTATCACCTTGAAGCATGCTTGCCAAAATGTTTCACTTCAATCTAATCAAGGCTCTGAAGGAAACTTCCAATTTACAGGAAATGCAGGGGATAGAGGAACTTAACATTAAACACCAAAAGGAAACCTTAGACAAATCCCGATGTGGGACATTCTCCAAGACATCCAGCCAAGATTTTTCAGAGTCAATGCCTTACACTTCAGTTTAAGAAGAAGAATTTTAAGCCAATATCATTTACAAAGGGGATCTCTGTGAGACTTTCTATATAAAGACATCACAGATCAGAAAAGAAACAGTTTGTCAGACCACATTCCTCCACTTTTCTTTCAAAAAATATGATCTCTGCATGTATAGATGATCAACACTTGCCCTTTGCTCCTCAGGCAGCCAAGATTCCAGTGGGAAAGACAAGTACGATGCTGACTTCCAGATCAGGCTCTGCCCAGAAGAAAATGGAGATGGCTGGGAATGGGGCCACGGCTGATGAATTCCACTTCCTTCTGGCCCTCGGCTTGGGGCTGGGAGACCAAGATTGCTACCAACTCAGTCCTTTTAAATTTAGTTCCTTCTTCTATTTATTTTTTAAGATATTTATTTATTTATTTGGCTGCACCGGGTCTTAGTTGCGGCACGTGGGATCTTCGTTGCCACGTGCGGGATCTTTGTTGCCTCATGCAGGATCTAGTTCCTGACCAGGGACACAACCCGGGCCCCCTGCATTGGGAGCGTGGAGTGTTAGACACTGGACCACCAGGGAAGTCCCACTTCCTCTATATTTTTAACTAACGCAAACTTTTGAAAAAGATATTGCTTTGGGGACATTTATAACAGCTGTAAAGATCTCTATTAACCACCCTTTATCAGCGAGATAAAGACCAGCTGTTTCACTAATTGCCCTCAACTGCTTGGGCTTGATTATTAATGAATGCCCTTGCCTTGAGTTCAAACGGCTTAATTAGCTAAAGTTAAGTGTTCCCAATAAATTTACTAACCTATGATAAGCTTTGCTTTAATAGGAAGGGAGCAGTCCTTAATTAAATAGAATAATTTACAACTCCACATCTACTATAAGTAATGGTTGCCCTGCTACCATGTTACCTAATTAGATGATATTGAAACTCTTCCAGAGAGGAACTGAGGGTACAGTTGAACATGCCCTTGGACAAACCAGTTTGTTAGCCGCCCACCAGCATGTGCATGTGGAGTCGTGGACAGATCATGGCATTGGCTTCTGGGTCAGAATCTCCTTTCTGCCATTCACAAGGCTCCTGCTGCCTCACCATCTGCAGAGCCTATGGGGGTTACATTGGATAGCATTCGCAATCACTCAAAGAATGAAGAAAAAGACAAGTTAATGCCCTCTTTACACCCCTAAGGGGGTCATATTTTTATAGGCAAAATTATTCCCAGTGGAGGGCTTCCCTGGTGGCGCAGTGGTTGAGAGTCCGCCTGCCGATGCAGGGGACACGGGTTCGTGCCCCGGTCCGGGAAGATCCCACATGCCGCGGAGCGGCTGGGCCCGTGAGCCATGGCCGCTGAGCCTGCGCGTCCGGAGCCTGCGCTCCGCAACGGGAGAGGCCACAACAGTGAGAGGCCCGCTTACCGCAAAAAAAAAAAAAAAAAAATTATTCCCAGTGGAGATTTGTCTGGATAACATGCACAAAAAACACAACCCTCCAGTGTAATCATGAAAAAAGCATCCAGCAAACCCAGACTGGGGAACTTTCTACAGGATACCTGGCCGGTAGACTCAAGACTGTCAGGTCATAAAAATAAAGAACGAGTGAAAAAGTGTCACAGACCATAGGTGACTGGGGAGTCATGACAACTAAATGCAATGTGGTATCCTGGATTGGATCCTGGACAAAAAGAGGGCATTAATGGAAAACCTGGCAAAACCCAAATAAAGTCTGCACTTTAGTTAATAGCAAAGTGCCAGTGTCTGTTTCTGAGTTTTAACAAACGTGCTCCGGGGATGTCAGATGTTAACAGTGAAGGAAACTGGAGGTGGGGGTGTGTGTATAATATGGGAACTCTCTGTACTGTCTTTATAAATTTCTGTAAATCTAAAATTATTCCAAAATAAAAAGTTGTTAAACATTGCTTACCTATTGGATAAAAGAAGCTTAAAAATAGGCTTATCCAACTGATGAAGGGATAAATAAAATGTATTATATCTATACGATGGAATATTGTTCAGTCACAGAAAGGAATGAAACACTTGCTCCAACATGAATATACCTTGAAAACATGATGCTCAGTGAAAGAAGCCAGACACAAAGGTAGGATATTCCATTTATATGAAATATCCAGAATAAACAAATCCATAGAGACAGAGAGATTAGTAGTTGCCAGGAGCTGGAAAGAGAGGGAGATAGGGAGTGACTGCTTAATGGACACTGGATTTTCTTTTGGGGTGATGAAAATAGTCTGGAACTAGGCAGAGGTGATGGTTGCATGATATTGTGAATGCACTGAATGGGACCGAATTATACGCTTTAAAATGGCTTAAATGGTCAATTTTATGTCATGTGTATTCGACCACAATAGAAAAATTAATAAATAAAAAGTAGATTTGTCCTGATTACTGACACAACTGGCACAATTTTTAAAACCTTTCCTTGAGGTTTTCATTGTGCAACCTCACTTTTTGTTGCAGGAGAGTCTTGAGTGCACCTCAGCGGGTCCCCATGTGTAAGCCTCCTTTTTGTCTGGTGGGAAGGAAACAAGACTAACAGACACTGGCTCCAGGCAGGACCACCGTGGTATTCAAGCTCCTTCCATTGAACTAGCAGCTGCTCTGTAGCAGGGATTGGACACTGCCTGGAGGTCCTTGGCTGAAAATTTGAATTTGTTTAATGACTATGCTGTGCCGAAAGGTTCTTTGTCCCCTAAGTGTCTCTTAGTTTTAGAATTCATGTTTGTTTTTCATGTTTCTATAAAAATTAAGGAAAAACCTGGTCATCAGAGTACCAAAGAAGGTCAAGAAAGATGGTGACTGGGTGTTGCCAGAGGTCCATTATTCCCACCCAAAGGCAACAGTAAAAGTGCCCCAAGCATTCCACCACACCCCACACCCCTCCTCACCATGGTGGCTTGGTCATGTTTGAAGGGGCTCAGCTACAGATCTCTAGTAAAACCCACTGAAATTCATCTCAGATTGGGTAATGTCAATTCTGGGGCTCCATGAGAAGCCCACCTTCAGGCAGAAGACAGAAAGCAGGGAATAGGGTGTGACACCCTCTCTTGTGTCTGTCCTGGGTTGAATAGTGTCCCCCCAGATTCATGTCTACCCAGAACCTCAGCATGTGACCCTATTTGGAATTAGCATCTTTGCAGATGTAATTAGTTAAGATGAGGTCATACCGGAGGAGGGCTGGCATCCTTTTAAGAGAGAAATTTGGACGCAGAGATGCAGGGGAAAAGCCCACGTGAAGATGGAGCCAGAAATCCAAGTGATGGGAATGAGGCAAGGAACTCCAGGGACTGCCAGCCACCACGAGAAGCTAAGAGGGAGGATCCTCCCCTAAAACCTTCAGAGGGAACGTGGCCCTGTTGACACCTCAACTTTGGGCTTCCGGCCTCCAGAACTGGGAGAGAAAAAATGTCTGTTGTTCTAGGCCACCAGTTTGTGGTAGTTTGTTACAGCAGCCCTAACAAACGAATCCACTGCGTATATCCCACATGGCCTGGCGACCTTCATTTCATCGTGATCCAAAGAACCCAAGGTGGTGTAGCCCTGAGAAAGTAAACAACTCCAGTTTTGGCGAACTCAGCAAAATTGTTTTGAAGGTGGTCTGGGTGAAACACCCAAAGCGGGGAATGATTCAGCAATCAGGCCAAATGGGTCATACTTTGAACCTTGCCGTGGCTGAGGACAGGAATATACAGACCGATGGGCATCCAGGCAGTGTGATTTTACTAGTTCACCTGGAAGGACACCAGCCATCATTTGGGTTAGTTCTCATTATCCCTGTCTAATAGATAAAACCATGTTAGGCCTAGAACAATAAAATTATTGTCTCAATACCACATCACTATTATAATTACCAGCTGCACGTAGGATAATAAATCCTACAATCACACATTTGGGCAGAGCCTTGAACATTTTCAAAGAAGCTTTTGCATCATTTGTGAAATCTTCACATAAGGCCCTAGGACAAAAAAAGACAGGAATTTTTATCCCTGCTTCTCTGATGAAGCAACTGAGACCCACGTAAGCTTTTCTCCTTCCCTTTTTGCTCGCCTGTCCAATCCTCCCTCCCTTCCCATCTCACCCTCTTCCCCCGCTCTGGTAATCCCTTCTGACAACCTATAGTCTTCTAAATTTGTCTCCATATTCATGTAGTCACACGCAATTATATGTTTTTACACACTCTATGCAATACATGGGCATTTGTCATTTTCCTCACACTCCTTGTTCCTGTTTTCTCATTCTACAACATGCCATGGAAAGCCCTCCAAGGCATCTGGTATTACTCTAATTCATCGCTTTTAATGGCTGCACAAAATTCCATGGTGTGGATGTCCTGTAATTTATTCAGTCATTAACAAGCATGCAATTGTGTCCCCTTTTTTCCAAATAACGACAATGCTGCAGTAAATCCATTCCTCAAATGTCCTTATGTACTATGGCTATTTATTTCTATGAGATGGAGTCCCAGGGGAGAGATTGCAGGATCAAAGAGTATATGTATTTCTTTTTAACTATTTTTAATAGAACAAAGCAAGAAAATAGGATTGTGGTTATCTGGAGAGGAGCTTGCCAGGGGATTTAACAGTATTGGTGATGATCCAATTCTCAGGCTGGAAGTGGGCTCATGAATGCTCATTTTATCATTATTCTTTAAAATTTGCATGTATTTTATTGCCTATATTATTTAATAATTTCAAGTAATCTGCATGTTTTAATTTGAATAAATGTGGCCAAAACAGCTGAATGAATTCTTTTCTTCATCGATATAAAAGAATAATCCTCTCCCTGCTACCCCACCGGTAGATGTAATTAGTCTTTTCCATTTCTTTCTCAGCCTGAGAGATATATCTCATTGTTACCTTAAGTTACAATTCTCTGACACTGGTGAGTCTGAGCATCCTTTCAGCTGTGTGTCATCCATTTGAATGGGCATCCATTTGTATGGATAAAATGACATTTTAACTGCTCTATAAACCCTTTCTAATTAAGTAAAAAGGGGAAGGCTGATACTCAGCCCTTTTAATCACACCCCTCTAAAAGATAAAGCTCAGAGTTTTCAAACACCACAAACAAAAAAATTAATCAACATGAATTGCTTCTCTCTCATCTAAATTCCAGATGCCATGATGACATGAGCAACCTACAGAAAAATCCCCAAACAACACCCAAGACCTCTGAAGCACTAGACACAAATGTTATCTTCATATGGGAGTCAATAAGATTAACAGATCATGGCCACTGCCAAGGTGCAATGGACTGAAAGATTATGTCCCCCACAAATTCATATATTGAAATCATAACCCTCGAGGTCATGGTATTTTAAGTGGGGCCTTTGGGAGGTGATTAAGTCATGAAGGTGGAGCCCTCATGAATGGGATTAGTGCCCTTATAAAAGAGACCCCAGAGAGCTTCCCTTTCTCTTCCAGCATATGAGGACACAGCGAGAGGACAACCACCTGTGAACCAGAAAGTTATTACCAGACACTGAATCCGCTGGTGCCTTGATCATGGGCTTCCCAGCCTCCAGAACTGCAAGCAATAAATTTTTGCTGTTTATAAGCCACCCAGTGCATAGTATTCTCTTACAGCAGCCTGAATGGACTAAGAAAGTGAGCACGTCCTTTTCTGAGTGAGAGGCTACCTGGTCACCCTATGGGAGAGTTATAACCTCTGCCCCCACCCATCTGGCTGGTCTCTTCCCACGCCTTTCTCCTTGTTAGCACTGACTTCCAGGGGGTTGGTGTTTTTGCAAGAGCTCTCTACTCATCACTCCATCCCTTCCTTTCCTCACTTTACAGCACACCATGGACATCACTCCCGGAAAATAGCTAGAGATCTCATTTGCTTTTAATAGCTACACAACATCCCATAGTTTAGATGTACCAAATTGTACCTGATCATTTGCTAGTGATGGACATTCAGGTGTTTCCAATTTGTTTTACTTTACTATTTTTTTTGTTTTTATATTTTTGTTTTACTTTACTATATTTTTTCACCATATATACATTTCTATTGTTACAAACAACACTAATAAATTTTCTTGTATGTATATCTTTTGTAATTCTAGGTCAGATTCCTCTCCAATAGATATATATACACATGTATATATTTAACTTTTTCACCATACCCTCTTCAGTGCCAGATGTTACTATGTATTGCTGTTTTTGTTGTTTGACAAAATCTGAGAGGTTAAGAATGAGAAGGGAACTTCACTGTAGTCTCAGATTCCTTAGCTCTCTTCTACATAGAAATAATTCTAACACTAGAATTTAATTTTTATAGTTTCCCATTCCTTTTGATCGGCTGGTTTATTTGCTTTTTTTTCCCTCCTGGAATTTAGCTATCATTACATACCAATGATAGCTGATCAGATTAAAAGTTACATTAATTTTTAAAATTTCCAATTACTTTTGAACAGTTGATTCCTCGTTATTATTTGGAGGCAAGAAGTTGAATCTGATATAGATCCTGCCTGTGATTAACTTACAGTCTTACAGGAGCATTATGACATATACAAATAAGTACAATTAATAAAAGGTAAATACCACTGTGTAGGTACAAACACTGAACTCACAGGATTCAGAGATGAGACAGGAAGATAGAAAGGCAACGTGAAGGAAATGACACTGGAGTCAGGCCTTGAGGCACTGATCCAATTTTGATATTTGGAAATGGGTGGAAGGAAACAAACTGGAGGAGAACGAGGAACAAAACATCTTTCCTTTTCAAGCCCCCGGCCAGGAATACAAACAAGTAACAGTGAATTGCAAATACGCATTGATTACGGATGACTGCTGGTGAAATGCATGCATGGCAGTACATACGTGACGAATGCATTATACATGACTTCATTATATGAGATCTCAGTCAGTTCATAATGACAGGAAGCCAAGACAGTGCACACTTGATTGATCTAGCTATATGACAGCATTACATGATAGTAAATTTAGCGGCAATGTTGAAAGAAAAAAGGAAAAAGCTAAAATGTGTTCCAATAAACTTCATTCAACAAATAACTAATATTTTAGTTATAGGAGATAAAATGGTAAGAAAGACAGCAAGCCCAAGGTGAGGCTTATGCCTAATGGGGAATAGGGTAAAGTTTAAAGAGCAATAAAAATAGAGTTTGTCACCCACCTGCCAGGCTTGGTTTCTCAATACCATTCTCCTATGAAAGGAACCAGGGCTCCCAGGAGAAATGGCTGATAGAATCAGGCTGGAAAACACAAAACAAACTTGGAGCATCTCATAGAGACAAAAAGCAAGGAAATGCTCAAAAAAAAAAAAAGGAGGGGGCACACAGGAAAATAAAAATAAATAGCCCAGCATTGGATAAATAGCCCAGCATTGGATTCTAACCCAAAGTATATAGCCCAGCATTGGATTCTAACCCAAAGTATAAAATAAATATATACGAGTTCATACTTATTTAAGTAAATGGTTGAATAGATAAATACATCGGGGAAAGGAATAACTCTTCTGTATAGAAAAACTCCAGATAATATCCATACATCCCCGTTACCACCAATTCCACTCCCTTTGGGTGTGGGCAGGACTTAGTAGCTGGCTTCTAACAAATATAGAAAACAGCTTGAGTGTGGAAAGGAAAATAATAACCTTACAGTAGAGAGGTCCGGCAGACACGACCTTAACTTCATGATCAAGTTCAGCACCACTATAGATGTCATGTTGGTAGCATGTACCTATTGGCTATTCCTCCCCCAAAATTCCCCAGTCTGCATTGTGAGAAAAAAAGCTTCAGACAAACCCAAATTGAGGGACATCTGACAAAACTCCTGACCAGTCCTCCTCAAAACTATCGAGTTCATAAAAACCAAGGAAAGAATGAGAAATTGTCACAGGTCAGAGAAAACTAAGGACACGCAAAGACTACATACCACGTGGTGGAAACAGCCCAAGTGTCCATAAACGGATGAATGGATAAAGAAAATGATCCCTGGTCAGGGAACTAGATCCCACATGCCGCAACTAAGACCCAGCACAGCCAAATAAATAAATATAAATTTTTTTAATTAAGAAAAAAGAGCACTATGTTATAAAATTATAGTACAACTATCACACTCTGGAGAATTACTATCAGTAAAATACAATTAACTAACAGTCAGTCCATATCCAAATTTTCCCATTGTCTCTATAATGTTCTTTGAAGCTGGATTATTTTCTTTTTGGTCCAGGACCCTATCAAAGATCATATATCACATTTAATTGTCCTTTCCTTTTTTTCTTCTTTCATCTAGAACAGTTCTCAAACATGTTTGTTTGTTCTTATGGCATTGTTTTTTTAATATCTTTATTGGAGTATAGTTGCTTTACAGTGTTGTGTTAGCTTCTGCTGTATAACAAAGTGAATCAGCTGTATGTATACATATATCCCCATATCCCCTCCGTCTTGAGCCTCCCTCCCACCCTCCCTATCCCACCCCTCCAGGTCATCACAAAGCATGGAACTGATCTCCCTGTGCTATGCAGCAGCTTCCCACTAGTCATTTGGTAGTGTCAATGCTACTCTCTCACTTCGTCCCCGCTTCCCCTTCCCCCTACTGTGTCCTCAATTTTTTAAAAGTCCAGGCCAGTTGTTCTGCACAATGCCTCTCAATTTGGATGTATCGCGTTTTCTCCTCCTGGTTATATTTTTGGCAAGAATATTGCATAAGTATTGCTCTGATATGCTCAGTGATCTTACCTCAGGAGGCGAACGACGATACGTTTGATTACTCAGCTAAGGCGGTGCCTGCACATTTCTCCATTCTAAAGGTACCTTTATCGTAAATTAATAAATGATCTGTAGGTAGATATTTTGAGGCTCATGCCACACTTTTCCCAGCAATATTTCATCTAATGGTTTCTGCCTAGGCTGTTGATTCTTTCATGAACTGAGTATTTCATTGATGGTTACAAAAATGTGAGTTTCTAAGTCTAACATTCCTTCTACGTTTATTAGTTGACATTCTTCAGCACTTTCTCTTCTCCCTCTCTTGTCTTTTTTTCTATCTTAATGTCAGTTTGGACTCATGGATTCTCCTTTAATTCTGTCTATTGTTATAATCCACTACTATCATTTTAAATTCAGATGTTCAGATTATCCCAGATTTAGCCAGTGAGAGCCCCTTCAGGCTAACTTCTGTTTCATTGTGATATGCCTCCATTTTTTTTTAGCACTTCATATTTTGCGATTTAAAAAAAAAAAAAAAAAAAGGATGTTTCAGGTATACCTTGTACTTTTCCTGTCCCAGCCCTGGGATCACCCATTTCTCCAAGGAGCCCTGGTAACTTTTAATAGACAATACTATTTAGAGACCAAGATCTGTGTATTAAGAGTGCTCATTGCAGGACTTCCCTGGTGGTCCAGTGGTTAAGACTCCGTGCTCCCAATGCAGGGGACCCGGGTTTGATCCCTGGTCAGGGAACTAGATCCTGCATGCTGAAACAAAGATCCCACGTGCCGCAACTAAGACCCAGTGCAGCCAAATAAATAAATGTTAAAAAAAAAAAAAAAGAAAAGAGTGCTCATTGCTCCTGGGATGTCACGCTTCAGTAGAGCAAATGCACTTTTAACAACCATGGCATGGAATGTCAGACCAAAATTCATCAGACAGCTGTGACATCAACAGAAGGTGAATTCAATGTTGGAATCAAGTATCATCCTCCAAGAACAGGAGGTATTTTTTTCAGGTGACCAGCATCCACTCCTCATTCTTCTGATAACAGCACCCTTTTTCCCTTTGGGGAATTACCTCTCCCCTCTGTGAACAGTCACAGCGGGACTGTAAATCAAGGTATCCTGAACCCCTCCTCATATCCAAGAAGTAGGCACTCAATACCTGAATCAGACAGGCGCCCCTGGACCCAGGAAGGATGCTGAGGAATACTGAGACATGTTTGAACATAAGAGCGTTTGACCACACATCCCGAGTTGACAAAGTCACATGCCCTACAAGGTGAAATTGAATGCCCCTTCTTCCCAAGGTCTGTTGGTTTCTCACTTAGTGAGAGACTTTATCCCACACAGCTGAAAGCTTCTCTGTCTTTGTAGAAAAATTCTGACACAGTAGAGCCCATTTTGAACCTCTTTCCCTGGTATTGGTTCTTTCGTTCACCTGTTCCACTTCATAGAATTCAGTTGTTTTGACAAATGTCTAGATGGCTAGTGATACATTTTCATCTCCTTCCAAATCCACACAACAGATAACCCTGCTTGTAAATCAGCACTTTTTTTTTTCTGAGGAAAAGCTTCTAAAACTTTGCTCATTTTGTGTCAGTCCCTGCAGGGTTTCTTTATTTGCCGGCTTGCTTTGTGGGGAGTAAAATAAAAGCCTGAAACCTTGACACTTACAACTTCAAAAATTATAAAATTTATTTACCTTCCATTTTCCTTTTTTTCAATCCTTTTCCCCCTCCTCTAATTAGAAAATAAGATATTTTCTAATCTCCACCATATGGGTGTTACACAAAATGGTAAATATGGGTGAAAAGGAGGAAGGAAGGAAGGAAGGGAGGAAGGGAGGGAGGGAGGAAGAGAGGAAGGGAAGGAGGGAGGGAGGGAGGGAGGGAGGAAGGAAACTGAGGAGAGGATCAAAGGAAGGACGATTCTTATACTCCCCAGTGCTTCATAATATAAAAACACAAAATGTTTTCTGTCTTTTGATGCATGAGTTTTTGAGTCACCCAACACTTTGACACTGAACTTGTTCATGTCTAAAGGAGCTAGTCATCATGAAGCACCATTGCTCTGGGGTGGATGGGGAGAAATAGAGAAGCACGGGTGCCAGTCTGATGAGGACCACTTATCCGCTCTAAATGAACAATAGATTTGGATTTCAATATGAGCCTTGAGACTAAAAGTTATCATCATGGTTATTTCAGGAGCTACCAACCACCCGAGCCTGAGGCTCCTCTCCCTGCTCTGTCCTTGTAAATCTGAACTTACAGGACAAGATGGGTGGAGATTCAGTGTTGGGTGACAAGTTCAGCTGTATGTGGAAAGAAATAAAACAGGGGAGTGGGTTGCTTAATTTCCTACTCATTGAAGACACAGCTCATCAAACGTTTACGGGGGGTCAGTGCCACCTGGGAAGGCAAAAATGAGCAAGCTCTAGCGGTTTTGCTCATAAAGGGAAAATGGCCACCTCTGGCCTGAGCAGTGTGACGGCTTCCACTCCTGCTGTACCACGCTGACACCAGTGATGTGCTGCGAGCCCTTCACAGAGCACTGCCAGGATCTGGGCCTCGTGCAAACTTCATTTGTTTTTTTCCTACAGTTGGGCTACTTACTGATACGGTGATTTGTCTGATTTCTGTTGAGCTGAATGAGCCATACAAAATTTTAGAAGGTGGAGTTAAACTTGAAACAAGTAAATACAAGTGGAGCATAACATCAAGAGTATGCCAAGAAAAGATACCATATTTTCCAGATTCTCGCTACTCAAAGTGTGATCGTCACACCAGCAGCATGGATATGACCTGGGGGGTTGTGGAAAATGAAGAATCCCCAGCCCCACCTCAGACCTACTGAATCAGAATCTGCATATTATCAATATCCTCAGGGATTCACGTGCACATAAAAGTTTGAGAAGCCATAGCTTAGAACGTAGAGCGAAGACCTTTCTCGTATAAATGTACAAGAGACATTGGTCAGCACATTAAGCAGTCCAGGTGCCATCCAAGGGTCGACCAGTTGATTAGTAGGTAAAATTGAATAGTGGTAGATAAAATATAACCTGTTCTGTGTGCTGCCACAGTCTCTGATGTGTGAGAGCACAGGCACAAACTCAGACAGCTGAGAATTACTGTTTGCCCAACACTTACATTATATCATTCTCTTTGATGGTCTCCACAACCCTGCCAGGTACGTAGCACAGGCTCTAATGTCACCCCCATTTTACAGGTGAAGAGACTGAGGTTCTCAGAGGTGAAGTGACTTGCCCAAAGGCACATGACTACAGTGAGTCTAACTGGGCTTGCACACTGACTGCCTGGTTCTAGGAAAGGGGTCCTTCTACAGCTTCTTCAAACCTGTGTGATAAGGACCAGGCGGGTTGTGTGACTGAAATGAAATCAGTGTGACAGGTGTGTAAAGAAATAAGATTTCTCTAATGGGGAGCTGGAGAAAGTAGATAAGCTGACACGACGCTAGAAGCTTCAGGTATCAGATCCTGGGAGTCTGGCTCCATGAAGGATCCACCTTCTCATTCATATCCTTCCTAGGTACACAGGGGTGAGGTCAACAGGCCATCCCACTGAGACCCAGAAACCATCCAGGACAACGTGTGCCCCTCAAATCTAGGACAGGTACCTTCTTTGAGCAATAATGGCTTATTTTTCTCCTCAGCAGGGTGATCAAACTTTTCCTTCTCTCCAAGTGAAGCTGAAAAAATCAGATTTAGGGCTTCTTGCTGATCTGAACTAACTTGAACAGAAAAGCCATTGTTCAGCCTTGTTTCCCTGACCACCTGCCTAACCTGGTTGTAGTCACTTGGAGAGAAGTGCCCCGCAGAGAAACTGAAGAGCTTTGCTTAAAGTAATCAGCAAAGACCTGGGGGCTGATGCAGACCTCAGGAGACGTTTTCACAGCTGTGCCAGAGTGCCTTTTCCTCACTCCGCCTGACGTCGTCTATAAAGCTCTGGATCCTGATGGGCTTCAATAAAAGGGACCTCGTGGATTCTGAAAAACAGGTAAGCTGGGGCAAGCCTGGAAGGCCAGGGCACTGGGGAGGAAGGCCACCATTCTGTGGGTGGCGTAGCTTAGCACTTGGCTTGCCTAGAAGGCCAGGGTGGGAGAGAAAGAAGCAGAATCCCTGGAATAATGCTCAGTTTAACTAACTCAGTATATCACTGGTTCGTTTCAGGTTATCTTCAGGGTAAACGAGAAACCAGAAGGCCCAAGAAAAGTCTTAGCATCAATTACCCGGCATCCAATCATTGACTAGCTATATTCAACGCGGCATGATACCAAAAAAAGAAGAACTAATAATATGATTTGGAAGCCCTCCTGGGCCTTTAGGATCAGGGTTAGCCAATGCTTTCCTCATACACAGAAGTAGACAATTTCTCATCATTCCCTGCCTCCCACCCACCCCAAGATCAATGGTTTCCTATGCTCATGCTTCAGAAAGCAATAGTGTCAGCAAAGCAGATACCATTCTAGGTATTTCAAACAAACAAACTGATTATAAGGCTTTGGATATAAGTGTAAGATCAATTGGAAAAGAGGGTCTGATAAGCAAAAAGAAGGGGTGATAACAGATATCAGAAGCCGCCCCTAGGTTGGATCTGTGAGCCTGCACCTAATGCTGTACTACCAGAAATGCCACTGCAGTCACTTCTGTATTTACCAAAGAGGGGCCACCTCCACCAGGGCTAGCACCGCACAAAAGGTGCCGCCTCCACCTGGGGTACTGGAGTCTGGAACCACTCCACTCCTGTTGCTGCTACAGCTACAGAAATCTCCCTGCTTTCCCACCTTCTGATCTCCATCCAACGCACCCTAAGAGGAAGCCATATGGCAGAGGAGCGTAGGAAATGCAGTTTGCAAATTCCTGGCCCCAGAATTGCAGAGCTGATGATTATAGAAGGGCAGGTGTTTACACCAGCAACCAAGCTGTCCCAGGTTGACAGTGCCACCCACTGGCCAGCAGTGGAAACAACAATGACCCACCACCTTTTTTCTTTCTCTTCAGCAACAGGAGAGACAGGGAAACTGCACATAGTTTTAAGCTGTGAGTTGGATTCAGATCCACTCCACTCCATGCTTGTTCTAAGCCTCAGGCTGAAGGAGCAGCAGCTAACCAGGATATGCTTTTCTATAATGGATCATAATAGTGCAAAGAGGTGAGCCAAAGAACACAAGCACATTTGAGGCATCAGTTTGCATCATACCTGTTAATGTCCCATTGGCCACAGCATGTTTCACTATTCTCTGGGTGTCAGGCTGTGCGGCAGGATAAACTGTATAACATGAGGGCAGCCAAAGTTAAAAGGTGGACAAGGGTCACCCAAGAAAGAGGCCATGCATGATTCGATGCCACTGAAAACAGACCGCAACCACACCAGGCTCAAGTGGTCCAGCGTTTACTTGCAGCAAGAGAGGAGACGGAGTGTGCACAAGAGGCAGCCCTGTGCAATGCACCAGTCCCCCATGGCCAGAGGATCCACATCTGATGCAACACATACCCCATGTCATGCTGCAGCACGAAGACCCCAATCCTTCCTCCCAGGGTCTGAAATACAGGAAGCTGGGGCACGTGTGAGGGCCACTGACGCATGCGCTTAGCAGAGCACAGGAGCACACATCAAGCCTGGAGCAGAGAAAGACAGTCCTCCCCAAGGCCATAAGCTCAGCACAGGCTGTGAGAGCTCTTTGTCTCCCAGTAAGGAAATATTCCAGGCTCAAGCCTATTCTTATATGGCCAAGCAGGGGTCAAAAGACTGTACAGAGAGACGGCCCTTCCCAACACCCAACGTTCTGGGTGGGGAATTCACTCTACGCACCTACTACACTGCAAGGTCATGTGGCAGAAGAACTGTGATGAATTATCCAACTGAACACAGAAAGCAGAAAACAAACTATATCTCTTTCATCTCTCTATTCCTACCATCTAGGACCAGGACCAGCACAGACAGACATCAAAAGCAACGATTGTTGAAATTAGAATTGGCATGGAGCAATGTGAGACATAATACATAATCCAGTGGGCAAGAACATGCGCTTTAGACTCACAAGGACCTGAGCTCGATGCAAAATGAAAGAGCCACTTTAAAAACAGTTTGGTAGTTTTTTATAAACTTACCATTAAACCCAGCAATTCCGTTCCTAGGAATCTACCCAAAAGAAATAAAAACATACCTCCACACAAAGACACATGAATGTTCACAGCAGAATTATTCATAACATCCAGGAAATGGAAAAAATCCAAATGCCTATCAATTGGTAAATGGAAAAACAACGTGCAGTACACACATACAACAGAATACTCTTCCGTAATAAAAATGAATGAACTACCAACACACACAACAACATGGATGTTGTTGGCTAAGTAAAGGGAGCCAGATGAAAAGACCATATATTGTATGATTCCATTTACATGAAATGTCCAGAAAAAAGTAAATTTACAGACATACAGTAGGTTAGTGGGTTGCCTGGAGCTAAAGATGGGAATGGAGATTGAATTCAAAAGAGCACAACAGATTTGGTGGTGGTGGTGTGGGTGATGGATTACAGTGATGGTTGCACAACTTTTTAAATTTACTAAAAATCACTGAAATATACATTCAAATGAGTGAATTATGATAAAATTAAAGAGGATCTGGATTCAAATCCTGGCCTTCCTTACTATCCACTAGACTGAATTATAGGCTCTGTGAGCCTCAACTTCACCATCTGTAAAATGGGGATGAAAGAGAGGACTGTTGAGGGATCGATGAGATAACGCATGTTGTGCCCCCAGCACAGGGCCTGACAGGTGTCTGAGGAGCTGTTCTGAATTCTCCAGCACCCCAGGCTTTTAGAGAAATCACTTCCACCCAAGTCCATCCCAAGACCAGGGTCCAATCCCCATTTGTATTTAAGTTGCTGGTTCCCAGATACCCTTGGGAATATGTCAGTCTCTGTCTTATCCCCAAATCCCTGGTTCAGGAATTACTCAGAATATTTCTGGGCCAGAAATTAAAATATGTCAACTTCATCTACTTCACCGCAGAAACTAAGGCTTTTCCAGAATGCTGTACTAAGATAGAGCCTCTGACCAAATACAAGCATTTCCTCTCCACTTTTTCTTTTACATTTTTTTAATGAAAAACAAAAATCTTGACTTAGCGGGTCTGGGCTGCCTGGAGATGACAGATTCTATAAGCAAGTTGCAGGAAACATCCCAGCCTTTACAATGAACCTTGGGGGAGAGTGCAGCAGCTGAGAAGGTGATTCACTTCCATGACAGTTTCCTGATGAGGGCTCGAACCAGCTGGAGAGTTGGTCGATTTATGACTTCACAAAAGACTCAGTAAAAGTCATAAATTAAAGGGCATGTGGGTGTGAGTGTACCACACGGAGTCGGAAGGTCCCAGATGACAGAAACAAGGCTGGTAACTCCGATTTGGCTCAAGGTTTATCACTGACTCGGTGAAAGGTACAGACCCTGTATGCCAGGGATGCTTGTTGTCCAGTGCAAACAGATTGCACCGAAGGATTAGGGGAGCCATTTCTCAAATTCTTTGGCCGTGGATCTGCAGGCAGTGGAGGTGAGGAAAGGCTGCCTTCCCTAATAAATAAATCTTGGTGCCTCCAAGGTCAACCCTGGATAAGGACTCTTCTGGGAGTAACTAGATGTCCCCCCTTCCAAACTGCCTGACTTTTCACCATTCAATGCGCTCTTGGAGCTGAATGCTTTGTCTTCTGATACAACGCAAAACAGCTTCAGAACAGGCCACATGTACTTTCATTCAATCATTTAATAACTCTTACTACTGTTATTACCAATATTAATAAAATTGATTCTGAGCTCACATCCCCTCCTGAAATAATACAAATTTCAAGGTATTGCTGTGATAGTAAAGGGTTAAATGAGATGGAGTTAAAAATAAATAAATGAACCTCAGCACATGCGTGGTACATAGTAATCCTCCTTAAACTGTAGCTATATAATTTCTCACTGTCTAAAACCTTTAAAAGCTCACACAGTGGGAATTCCCTGGCAGTCCAGTGGTTAGGACTCTGCCCTCTGCCAAGGGCCTGGGTCTAATCCCTGGTCGGGGAACTAAGATCCCACAAGCAAGCCTTGCAACACAGCCAAAGAGAAAGAGAAAAAGAGAAAGGAGAGGTGATATATGTACACAATGGAATACTAGTCAGCCATAAAAAAAAAAAGCTCACACAGCAGTGTTATAATACGAAAATTAGGGACTTCCCTGGTGGCACAGTGGTTAAGAATCCACCTGCCATTGCAGGGAACATGGATTCGAGCCCTGGTCCAGGAAGATCCCATATGCCGCGGAGCAACCAAGCCTGTGTGCCACAATTACTGAGCCTGCACTCCAGAGCCTGCGAGCCACAACTACTGAAGCTCGCGCGCCTAGAGCCCGTGCTCTGCAACAAGAGAAGCCCCCACTCGCCGCAACTAGAGAAAGCCCATGCACAGCAATGAAGACCCAATGCAGCCAAAAATTTGAAAAATTAATAAATAAATTTAAAAGAAATTAATAGTAATAATTATGACCATTATTAATCACAGCTATTAACCACACACTGTTCTAGAAGCTCTGGGTCCTTTCTCTCATTTGGAGAAGGTAGGATGTAGGTTATATACAGTAGATAATATATGTAGATACACAGATTTTATATATAGTATGAGATATATAGTCAGATAGCACATGGTAGGAGGGCAGATGTAATATGCTATAGGGTGGTCAGGAAAGTCCTCCCTGATAAAGTGACATGTGAGCAGAGTCCTGAATGAAGGGAGGGAGAGGGCCATGTAGGTACGTGGGGGGAGGGCATTCCAGGTAATGGGAACAGCAAGTGCAAAGGCCCTGAGGTGGGATCAAGCACAGTATATCTGACAGTTGAATGGTCCCCAGTGTGCAGGAGTAGAGTGAGCAAAGCAGGTCAAGGGAGTAACACCAGACCAAGTCAAATGTCAGGAGTCAGCTCCTACAGGGTCTCCTAGGCCAAAGCAAAGAGTTTGGATTTTATCCTAAATATGATAGAAAAGTCAGTGAAGGTGTTCAGCTGAGGAGTAATGTGACCTGATTTACTCCCTGAAGGATCACTCAGGCTACTGTGTGAAGGGTGGGTTATGAAGAGGCGAGGGAGGGAGCAGGGAGAACAGCTAGGAAGGTACTGTAGCCATCCAGGCAGGCAGTGGTGGGGGCCTGGACTAGGGCGGTGATGGGAGAGGCAGAGAACTGGATGTATCTGGGCTGCGCTTTGGAGGCAGAACCAACAGAACCAAAGGATGGGACGGCGAGGGTATAGGAGTGGGAGGAAGGGAAAGAGGAACAGCAGTGACTCCTGGCTCTTTGTCAAGCGCCCTGGGGAAGGATGGTGCCATTCACTGAGCAGTAAAGACACAGAGAAATATTTCGAGGGAGAATGGTAAAAGGTAAAATATTATGAGTCTGGGTCACATTTTAAACCTTATCAGTCATTTACATCTCTGTGTGAATAATGGCATCTCCTAATAATCATGACTTTTCCATTTACAGAAACTTTCATCTCTACTATATTATTATATACTGATATATGGCATATTGCATAGTATATAGTATTTATATATAGTGGATATAATATATAACATACTATATATTGTATAATACAGAGAAAGATGGTTATATACATATATTACATAGTATATAATACCGGCATATTAGCATAGTATCTATATTATATAGATATATAATAGCAGCATGTTATCTATTACACTAGCATAATATATTACACTCAATACAGTATATAGCATCTATATTACAGTGTGTATTGTATGGTGTATGTATATATATCATATACATCATATAATATATATAGCATATATTATATACTATAGAATATAAACACTATATAGTATATTTGATATATGTCTATTCATATGCTATATAGTATATGTGATAAATAGAGCATGTTGTATGTATTACATAGTGTTTATATGCTATGTAATTATATACTATACAATTTATAATACCTAGTATACTATAGTATATTACATATGTTATATAATAAATTTTATTCTATATATTTTAGTATATTATAGTATATATAAATATATAGTATATATAATATATACTATGTATTATATATAAGTATACTATGTATATATAGTATGAATATACTATATAATGTGCTACATGTAGTATAGTATAGTTGAGTTTCTTGTATATTAGTCTGTTACATAGTGCATATAAAATATATAAAATAGTATATATTACATAGTGTGTATATATAGCATATTATATGTGTTATTATTTACTACCTCTTTGGGCTTTAAAAATTCTTCAACCTTCCCCCTAGTTTTCTCTCTCCTGCCAAATTTGGAGGAAACAGAGTCTCAGAGAGGGAAACAACTTTCCCAAAGTCTCAGAGATGCAGGACAAGGAGCTGGAGCCAGGGCTAGAGAATTCCACTTCCCCTACACTGTTGTATGAGCTTCAGACGCTTTCACAAGAAAGTTTTGATAGTAAGAATTTTTTGCTCTTATTTATAGAATGTAAATATGCTCCAGATACCACGCTAAGAATTTCTAAATTGTACCACAGGGGGTATCTGGATGGAAATGCCAAATGCCAGTTACATCTGTTTGGCTACTGGAATACAGGTGTTGCTTCTGCTAAGTCTATGGAAAGAAATGTACATTTTTTTCCTGGGACATTTCCCTTCTGAACTGTCTTGTCTGTCATGAGAAATCTCCAATTTGGCTTAAGTGCATGGATTATGTTGCAGAGTTAAACCCTCTTCCTAGGAAAAAATAAATAAATAAAGGAAATCATTAAAACTGAGCCTGAAAAAGAAAAGACTAGCACACAGGCAGCAAAGGTGGAGTCAAAGCCGTTGGAGATGGGAATTACATAAATAGCAGCCTAGATTCCTAAAATGTAGATTTCTCCTACCCAAGTTCTTCAAATGCTCCAGATGCTTGAAGGAAAATACCCCTACATAGACATTTGTTGCTTACTTTTGCTGTGCAAATCCATCCTCCTAAGCTACGTGTTACTCTCATCTTCTTTCTCTATTCTCCATCACATCAGTTGCCTAGAGCCCATATTTCTCCATTTTTCAGCTCTCAGAATTGCACAGAGAGTTTCCAAAGCACTGCTCACCACCTTTGGTCTATGGAGACTCAGGTATAGTCTGAGATACTGGCTAGAATGGGGAGGGAGATGGGAGAGTGAAGAGGCAGAAGGGAGCGAGAACTTGAGTCTTGCCCAGAGAGGCAGGAAAATGAGCATCTGCTCAGGTGGGTCAATAGGGCATGGGCTGCATGAATTTTAAGGACAGTGCAATGCCTCATTCTAGGAGAACATAGTCTCCATCAGTTCTCCCCTACATATGTGACTAGAAAACTACCAGGTCTTGGGGGAAAAGGAGATCAGGAGCCAACATTTATTGAGCACCTACTAGGTAGCAGGCATACATTCCCTTAATCCCTACAGCAGCTCTGAGAGAGGGAAAGCATCATCTCATTTTATAGATTAGAATAATAGGATACTGTAAACACCATAATATCAGGGAGTTTGTCTTGTGTGTCCACATCGTCAGCACAGTGCCTAGCACCTAGCAGATGCTCAGTAAATATTTGGTGAATGAATGAACGAGGAAACTGAGAAACACAAAAATATAGTGTATAGGAGTAGAAAAAACAAGACACTGGAGGTGGAGAGAGCTGAGTGTGAGCCTAGCTCTGCCATTTCCTGGCTGTGTAATCTCTAAGCTTCACCTACAAAATGGATCTAATAGTGGACCCCATTTCCTGGATTAGGGGGAGGATTAGATGAGCAGGTGCTGACAAAAGTACTTGCAATCGAGCCCTCGATAAACGGCAGCTATGTTTATTATGGTATCCTGACCATCAAGCCTACACTTGAATTAATGTTTGATGATGATGATGAAAGACGAGGAACAGGAAGAAGAGGAGGAGGGGAAAGAGAAGATCAGGATGGTCTCAGGAGTGTCAGTGGAAAAAAAGTTCCTGGCTTGAAATCTTGTGCAAGATTCTTGGGTAGATGAAAACTTCCCAGTATATTCTTACTGAATTCTATCAATCTCTGCATGGGCCATCATCTGTCTTGAACATTCTAGGGACCCAGAATTCAAGCTTGTCCTTTCCCTACTCCAGCCAAGTGGAGTTGATGTGACATTTTTTCCTTCCACTGTCCACTTTGGAAATGACTTCAAGTTTTGCATTTAGTCCCTTTAAGTACATTCCACACAGAACATATCCAAAATGTCTGGATTGAATGTTTCTCAACTACAGTGGTTCTCAAAGTGTGCTTCCCAGACCAGCAGCATCAGTAATGCCTAGGAACTTGTTAGAAATGTGAATTCTTGGACCCACCCTAGATCTCTTGAATGAGAAACTCTGGGGGTGGAGCCCAGTGATCAGAGTTTTAAGTCCTTCAGGTGATTCTGATGCATGGCTAAGTTTTGAGAACTGCTGCTGTAATGAAATCAAATAGGGTGGCCAAAAAGTGTTCTCTCCATTCAGTCCCTGAGAGGTTTCTGATTTTCAAGTGAGAAGCATGAGACAGAAGTAAGACTCCCTGGAGAATGGGCATCTTCTCCAGAAAACTGCAAAGGGGTTTTACATGCAGAAAACTGTGTTGCTCAGTGAACCAAAAAATATTGAGTATCCACTATGTTCCAGGAGCTGGGCTAAGCGCCAGGGAAACCATGGCAAACGCAACACATGATCCCAGCTCTCTAGGACTTAACAATGGGTGTGAAAGACCTGTATTTCACATACATCAAATTGGTAAAGATGGAGAGTCTGACAAAGCCAAATGCTGGAGAAACAGGAACTCTCACGTACCTTTGGGAAGAGTGGAAATTGGTACAACAACTCTGCAGAGCAATTGGGTGAAATCTAGTAAAGTTGAAGATGTAGAGCCCCTAGCAACTCCATTCCTAGGTTTATACCCTAAGCCTGGAGAAGCTCCATCGGTTTTTCACAGAGGAATGTACAGGAATGTTTACTGCAGCACGGTTTGTAATAGCAGAAAAATAGAAACAACCTAAATGTCCATTTACAGGAGAATGGATAAATAAAGCATGGTACAGTTGTACGGTGAAATGCTATCAGTAACAAATTAACACTAAAGAAAATGAGTGAAACACAACTTTGATAAATTGCAAAATCATAATAATTAACAAAAAAAGCAAGTCATGGAATGATATGTACAGTGGGATTCTATTTAAAGTTTTAAAATATGCAACATAATACTATATATTGATAACAGATAATACATATGCAATGAAAGTATAAAAACATGCATGGAATAAAAATACAACTGGAGGATTGAGGTCACCACTGGGAAAGGAGGGAGAGAGGAAGGACACAAGATTGAGATGGGTCCACGGTGGGATTAGAATGTATTTGTTGTGCTACATTTCTCAAGCTGAGTGATGGGTAAATGGCTGTTCACTGTATTAGACTTTATAGGTTTTCTGTACCTGAAACGTTTCATAATAAAATAAATTTACATAAGAAATTGCAAATAATTAAATAATAAATTATAAATATGTAAAGCCGTGCAAAGAAGGACTATAGGCTGTCATAAGAGGAGACCTAACAAATGCCTTTATTTCAACCCTGTCTTTAACTTGCCTTCTTAAAAGTCTTACTGTCAGCTCCATCCAGTCATAAGTTATATTTCATTTTTGCTTATCTGTATTCTTTAATTTTCCTACCAAGGAAATCGACCACTTGGGTTTTGAGATATCTAACTGATATTTTTGAATGAAGCGGTCAAAATCAGCTTACAAAAGTTTGCACAGGATATTCCAATGTTCTATATGTCTAATATATGCTTATAACTATAGACACATAAGGGAGAGAGTGGGGAATTCTAGGACGTTCTACATAAACAAGTCAGAAGTCATGATTTCTGGGTGGTGGGAGTATTGGAAATTGGTGGGAATATTTGCTTCTTATAATGACACCCATCGTTTTGATCAATTCATCCCCTTCTCCTCTTTCTTCTGGAACAGAACCCCTCCTTCCTCTGGGAAACCTGTTTCTTGTATTTCAAGTAACACTTGCCTTGATTCCACCTCCCGGGGCCATTGGCTCACTAACCTGACCAATCAGAGCACTTCATTTGTAGCCACAGGGATTGGCTCAAGAATGTACATGTGATACACACCCAACCAATCAAGACCCTCCCTGAGACTTTTCTACCTGAGCTCTTAGAAGACATTTCCTTTCTAGTAGGTTGTTCGATTGATATGGATTAATGTGGGACTAATAATGTCCACCTTTACCCCATCTGGGGAAGGCCTTTTAGAGAAATGAAAGAAATAGAGGAAGATGGTATCTCATCAGTATTTTCAGCCTTGGACAGAGCCATACCTGATTCACGCCTGGAACATCCTTGTTATATGAGCCTATGTATTCTCTTGAATATCCTAAACCAGTCTGAGATTGATTTCTGACACAGCTGAACAAATCCTGACTTTTATACTCTATTTTGTTCCCCTCTATATTCTACATTTTCCACAATGAGCATGTATCACATGTAGAGCACGTTTCAGATTCAAAAAAAAAGAAAAAAAGAAAGAAGGAAAGGAAACAGCAGATTAGCGTTTGTCTGCAGAGGGCTGGCTCTTGGACACTCCTGCTCTAAGGCATAGGCGGAGCCTGCCTGATCTCGGGGAGGCCATGGCTTGCCTCTGGCTCCATGATTCCGCTGGTTCCTCTGAGGTCTCCAGGCCTGACTCACTGCTTCCAGACTAAAGACTTTACTCCCCCAAATCAAGAGCACTGCCAAATCCACTTTTCCCAGCACCCCCCACTGGTCCCTGCTTTAAAGTGAAAAGTAGTAAAAAGTTGCGTATCTTTTTCCTTCTGGGAGAGAGAGGAATGCTTCATGCTTTAATGGCGTGAAGTGGAGCAGAGTGTGGGTGGATTTAACAAGGAGGTAAGGAAACTTATGTAAGTGGCATTATTATATATGATTATATCACCAGAATAAAAGAAACTCGTTCCTACTTGGGTGTTACACTGATCATTAAATTTTAGGCTTACATGAAACAAAGAGATGAAGAAAAGCCACGTTCTCTCTCCCTCACCCAACCCCAGAATAACATCAATATTTATTCAGCCTTACCATGTTCCCGGCACTGTTCTAAGCTCTTTCCATGTATTAAATCCTCGTAGCAACCCCATGAGGGACGTATCATTATTATCCCCATTTTACAGAACAGGAGACTGAGTTACACAGAGATCATGTAACTTGCCCAAGATCCCAGAGCTGGAAAGTGGGAGGACCTCATTCCCAACCCATGCTGTTCAGCTCCCCACATCCACATTCTAAACCTCTCAGACAAGCCAACATCAAAGCCGTGTACCAAACCAAAAACCAACACATCAGATCCCTCTGTTTGGTTAAACACACCATAAATTAGTCAATGAGGGGGAAAAAAAAAATCAACCGAACTATTTTTGTTCTCTTTTATTTTAATTAAATTGACCTCCTGGCTGGTGCAAAGCCACAATATCAGGAATACTCTAGACAATGTGCATAGCAGGCAGAGGTTTCAAACTGGAGGACCACAGACCAGATTCAGCTCACACATGTGTTTGCTTTGGCTGGATCAGGTTCTTTTGCAAAATGTTTTAAATGGGGCATGTGCTCTCTAGTTTACCATAGACCCTGCCACTCCCTAATGCCTAACACCTGGCCCACTCACTTACAGGGAATCTGAACTAGCAGCCTCTGATGTAAGGAATGCTTGGTAACAAAAGGAAAAGGAAACTCTTTTTGTTGACTTCGAAACAGTATTTGGGTAATAATAAGATATGTTGAGGGCTTACTCTATGCCAGATCTCATGTGCTTTACACACTTTGTATCATCTGGTCATAGAAACAGTCCTGTGAGAGGTTAAGTGGTGTGGTGACCATGAGAATGCACCTGCTGGATTTGAAATCCATCACACCCCCATCAGTGTCGGGTACAACAGGGAAACTAAGGCAGGCTCATTCCTAGAAAAGCCGGGCTCCTCTGACAGCCACTTGGATGCCCCAAACTTCCTCGGGCTGCACAATGTGGACACTTCCAGGCACTTCTCTCTCTCCTTCTCTCCTTCACTCACGGGCAGATTCGCAACACAGTCTGACTTCATTCACACAAGCACTTCCCCTAATGAAGTTCTTGCACACTGCTTCTCAGAGCAATGTTGGCTTCTTGGAGGACCCATACTGACACAGGGTCACACAACTAGCAAGTGACAGAGCCAGGATTTGAACCTGCCCTGATTCAACCAGCATCCACCCAACTCCACAAGCCAGAGTTCTGAACCACTACCTCAGACCCTTTTTTTGCCTTGGCCTCTTATTTTCTCAACCCCCTTGGTTCAGAGCAACCAGAAATCACCACCTGAACCCAAGAATGAACCAGGGGCAGCAGGGAGAGTTTCAGACCCCCAAAGCCAGGCACGATGCCCACACCTGGATGCCTAACAGTCGCCATGGTGACCAGGAAAGTACGTGGAGCCCAAGGAAGGGAAACACAGGTGACTGGAGAGGGGACATATGTCTATGGTGCTCTTTTCTCAAAGCACTGAGGGACAGCCAGCCTCTCCCCCAGGGCTACAGGGAAGCAAAAGCCACGCAATATGAGAGTGAGCACTGGACTGAGAATCTGGGGGTGCACCCGGCCTACCCCACAGAGATGCATCAGCAAACAGGATGAGTAACCCAGGGCTCTGTGGCCCATGAAGTATTTTCATGTCTACCATCATCACATTTGATCCTTAGATATAATCATTAGAAGTGTAAGGACTTTTAACTGTGTTAAAACATGTTTCATTTTCCACTTGTGAATTTCACCTTGTTAATCATCACTAAATAATCCCTGCAGCAACTCCCCCCAGCACTGGCTGTGCAGAGCTGCCCTTGTGAGAAGTAGTCCAATTTTACATCAATTTGGTGGGAGTGTCCTTATAACTTTTGTTGTGGAGTCATATTTAACACCCTTCCTTGACTTCCCTGGCCAGAGTAGATCTCCCTTTACCAGCACTCACACGTCCTCTCCTTGCTGCTCAAGTGTCAGCACCTTGGAAGAGCGACTGCCTCTCTCCTCAAGTGCCCCCAAGGTACTCCAGATCACTACCATGTCTGCCCCAGCGTCTGCGTCCTAGGTCAGACCATTCTCAGAGACGCGCTCCACATGTGGTAAAAATCCATCCACCTATGTTCTTGTGATTTGGTGTCACTTTATCTTAGGAATTCTTATATGTTACAAGGGAAAATATTATCTATCTTCTTGAACCAATAGAGATATTTAGGCCCAATAAGCTTACACAACTTGAGCAAAGAGATGTCCTCAATGTTCTAACACCCAAACCCAATCTTAAAATCTTCTGTTTAAAATCCTCCAATGGTGTCCCATAACTTACACTAGCTCCTGACCTTTGTTTTCCCCAACTGGGCACATATGACAGGTCACATTACATAAGCAATACCCTCTTCGGAGATACGGTGGGGGAGGGAGGGGTGTCATTCCCAGCATTCCAATCCCATCTCTTTCTTTCTCTCCCACTCAAAGAAGCACATTCATACACAGGTACAAGAGAGGGACACTATTGTAGACCTATGTCTGCATTTATTCTGTTTTTACTAAGTAAATTGTTGAGAAGCTTCTTTCCAGGAAACATTATCACTTGTAAAATGCTTCCCAGTGAGATGCTGTGAACTAAGGTTGAGACTTCGGCCCAGAACCTAGTAGGTGCTCAGTAAATGGAGGTTGAATAAATACAGGCATGAACAGCAGGAAAAGGGAGAGGATGAAGTATAGTGGGCTACTAGAGATGGTGGGAACTTCCTGGGTTTATGAAGGGCCTAATGATGTCAGGTGCTGGGCTTGCAGAACCAAAGGGAATCCAAACTTAGGACAGCATTTCCCAAACTGCAGTCACTCAGAACCACCAACTCTAGTTGTGTGTGTATATATATAGTTTCACCTATACTATTATTTACTTCATAGATTTATATTAAAGCAACTCTCACTTCTAAAAAATTAAATACATCTATTGAAAAGAGAAGCTTTGTAACACTCCCATAAATAGAAAACCAATATCATTTGTCAGAAGTTGCAGGCAATCATAAAAAATAAATACAATGAAGACCTACCCAAAAATCAAATTTTAACTAGAATTCTCTGCTGAAAGCTCTATGCTGTGAGGCCAGCTCTCTCTTTATTAAAAGAAAAAGGAGGGGGCAGAAAAGTATTACAGCCATGCTGGTATCAAACTGAGATATTCTCCTTCGTGTAATCAGGTTAAAAGAGAAGAAAACAGGATTGATAGTTTTACTTCAAAACACATCCCAGACAAGACTCCTTAACTTCAGCATTGATACACCTTTGTGCAAGTCACCATCATCTCTCTCCTAGCTCTTTGCTTCTCCAAGTGTCACCTAACTGGTCGACTGTACCCTCTCTGGGGTCTTAGCCTGGGTTGAGACCTCAGCCGGGGGGGGTGTCTCGGCCAGGGAGGGAGGCTCTTTTTCCGCTCTAATTTGCAGAGCCAATAAGGAAACCGATGCTGAGACTGGAAGAGCACAGCTTTGTTCAATGGCCAAAGACTGGAGAAGCAGGAATTTAGTTTGCAAATCAACTCCTCAACCCAACTGGGTGGAGATACTATATATATAAGAAGGTCGAGGTAAAAGGGAGGGGACTGGAAAGAGGGAGGAATATTCATGAGTTATCTAAGAACAGGGGTGTGGTTTGGACCCAGAACTGATGCGGCATTCCTTTTCAGTCCTTGTATGGGCTTTTCCAGTTGTTCTCATGGCAATTGTCGACTGTCATGATGTTGGTGGGTGTGTCATTTAGCTAATGTATTACAATGAGCATATAATGAGGCTCAAGGTCTACTGGACGTCAAGTCTTCCACCTCCTTGGGTCTGGTTGGGTTTCAACCAGTTCTTGTTTTTCTCTTTGCAGCTTCCTCCTGAAACTTGGATGGGAACAATTTGTTTCCATTCCAGGAAGGGGCAGGGGTATGATTCTGGGGCAACAGCCTTGGTAACAAAAGTTTGTCCTGGACCTGCAGCCTCCCATCCCCTGGGAGCTTGGGTTGAACAAGTCCTGCTGGTGATTCTGATGCAGGCTTGAGTTTGAGAACACAGCCTCCTATCAGGTCTAGCCAGATGCCGTTCTGCCTCCCAGCCACACCCACCAACGTTCCCTTCTCCTCACAGCAGCCGAAGTGATCTTTCTAAATTCATAAATCATGTCACTTCATTTCCCTGTTCTAAACTTCCAAAGACTTCCCCTGGGCTTCGAATAAAATCCAAACATTTTCCTTTTCCTGCAAGGGTCGGAGGCTAGACCCCTCTGAAACCTAATTCCTACTACTCTCCTCCCTGCTATGCTTCAGACACCGTTACTTTTTTTAAGTCCTTCAAAGTCCCCTGCCTCAGGGCCTTTACACATTCTGTTCTCTCTGCCTGGAAAGCTACTCTGCCAACATGCCCGTAGTTCAGTCTCTTGCTTCATTCAGTCCCTACTCAAATGCTACCTCCCTAGAGAGGCCCTGACCACCTCACCAAAAGGCCGCCCTTCTTAGGGTGACCAGCTCATCCCAGTTTGCCCAGTTTTAAAACTGAAAATCCCCTGTGCTGGGAACCCCCTTCAGTCCCCAGCAAAATGGAACAGTTGTTTAGCCTACAGTTCCCATCACTCCCTCCCACAGAACCCTGCTCTGTTCTTCTTATCTTATCACATGTTCATACCTTTGCTTTTCTGTTTTCTTTCTCTTTCACTAGACTGTGAGTCCCAAGAGGACATGGAGTTTAGGGTATTTTGTTCACAGCTGTATTCCTGGCACCTAGAACAGTGCTTGGCACACAACTGGTGTTTAACTAAGATTATTTGACAAAAATATCAAAGGAATGACCCTCATGGTTTATTTAATCTATTGCTTACAGTTTAGCTGCCTCTCCTATTTGGCTGCAATAAACAAAGCTTTCTCCAGATTTAGAATAATGTCCTTGGGCTAGGTAGCCAGGAGCGGATTTATTGAGCCAAGGAGAATGCCATGCTTAAGTTTTTGATACCCAGTGTCAAACTGTTTTCCAAAAGGGTCAGACACACACTGCCCCCCACTTCCCACTGCACCCAGGATCCCCCATCTACCTCCACCCTGGCCAAAGCCAGCATTATCATTGTTAAAATCCTTCCTTGGTGCAAATGTAGCTGTTTGTTGTTTTAATCTGCGTTTCTTTGATTACTATGTAGGCTGATCATTTCCCCATGTGCTCCGCTCATTGCATTTCATCTTTTTTGAGTTGTCTGTTCACACCCTTTTGCTTGTTTTTCTACCCAGCTTCAGGACATGGATTATTGATTTGCTTGAGTTCTTTGAAAAAGAAAAATATTAGCCCTTTCCCCTCATACATTAAAGGCTTGATTCTTTGCATTTTCCGACCCCTGCATTCAATCGTGTCCCTTTCATATTTCCTAATTCCTCTTTTACATGTTCACACCCCATTTTGCATTTCTCTCTCCACTGGGTTTTAGGGGTTTTCACAGTTAATTATTGAGTATACACTTAGAGAAAGCCTCTAAAGGCTTCGCATGCCATTCAGAGTAGAAGATGCAGTTTTCAGAATCATCTGCAAGGCCCTCCGTGATCTGTCTCCACACACCGCCCCCCCTCCCCCCATATTACCTTTCTGACCTTAGTTCGTGCTCTTCTGCCCTTGGATCTCTCTGCTCCAGACTTTCTGGCTTCTCTGCTGAACTGCAAACACCCAGCCACGCCCCCACCTCAGGTCCTTTACACAAGCTTTTCCTCTGCCTGGAAGGCTCTTTCCCCAGGTATCTGCATGACTCCCTCCCTCCCCTCCTACAGGCCTTTACTCAAATGTCATCTCGATGAGTCCTTCCCTGGCCACCTTACCTAAAATTTCAGTCCCTGTGGTAGACCCCCTGCAAAGATGTCCACATCCCAATCCCTGGGACCTGCAAATATGTTACCTTATCTGGCAAGAGGGAGGTTGCAGATGTTTTTCAGTTATGGATTTTGAGATGAGGAGGTGGGCCCAATCGAATGCCAAGGGCCCTTATAAGAGGAAGGCAGAAGGGTCAGAGTCAGAGAAGGAGATATGACAACACAGCAGACGCTGAAGTGATGCAGGGCCAGGAACCGAGGAACTCGGGCAGCTTTTACAAGCTGGACGAGGCAAGGAAATGAATTCTCCCCTACAGCCTCCAGAAGGAATGCAGCCCTACAGACCTGCTTAGACTTCTGACATCCAAAACTGTAAGATAATAAACATGGATTGTTTTAAGCCACTACAGTTATAGTACCTGTTACAACAGCCATAAGAAACCAATACGCCCCTGATACCTTCCACCCACCTCCTGCTTTCTCTGTTTCTTTTTGTCATTCATCACTGTCCAAGTTCCTATAATTTTATAGATTCCTCTTTTTTATTTTTGCCTCCCCTAAGAAAATATAAACACCATGGGGACAGGCATTGTCTGTTTTGCTCACTGTTGCATCCCCAGCACCTGGAACAGTGCCTGGCATGCGTCAATAAACCTTTGCTGAATGGACGCAGGAATGGGAAGGAAGGAAGCTTTCTTCACAGGTCAAACAGAAACTCTTGTTCAGCTGAAGTTGCTGGAAGGTCATTACATCCGAAGGGCCATTCTGGGTAGAACGAGGTCTCGAAGAAGCTACCAGCCACTGGAAGAACATGAGTCTGATATTCTAGAGAACTCCCGAGGTCACTCCATCCTCCACCCCACAAACAGGGGCACTTGGCACACCTGCGCACTCAAGCAGAGGAGAAAAGCCTGCACTCCAGACTCAGACTGGGTTCATAGTCTAGGCTCAGTGCTGCCCAGTAGAATTATATTTGAAACCTGTTATGTCATTTTGAATTTTCTAGTAGACACCGTTTAAAAGTTTTGTTAAGGGAATTCCCTGGCAGTCCAGTGGTTAGGACTCTGCACTTTCACTGTTGAGGGTATGGGAACTAAGATCCTGTAAGCCGCTGGCATGGCCAAAAAAAAAAAAGAAGTTAAAAGGTGAAATTGGGGTGGAGGGGAGGGATAAATTAGGAGTTTGGGATTAAAAGACACACACTACTATATATATAAAATATATCAACAACAAGGACCTACTATATATAGCACAGGGAACTATATATTCAGTATCTTATAATAACCTATAAGAGAAAAAAATCTGAAAATGAATATATATATATATAAACTGAGTCACTTTGCTGTACACCTGAAACTAACACAACATTGTAAATCAACTATACTTCAATTTTTTTCAAAGGTGAAATTTTAATAATATGTTTTATTTGGCTTAATATATCCAAGACATTATAATTTTCAGCATGTAATCAATTTTTAAAAAATATTAATGACATATTACACTTTTTTTTCTATATACTAAGTCTTTGAACCCCTGTGCATATTTTATGGCAGTTTCAGTTTGGACATTAAATTTTTAACAGTTAAAGTGAAACAATCCCACTGAAACAATCAAATTGTTTTCACAGAAAAATACACTGCTTCAGTTTTTTAATTAAATGTCAAATAGTAAAAGTTAAATAAAATTTAGAATTCACTCCCTTCTGGGCTCCGGGCACGTTTGCAGAGCTCAGCAGCCACATGTGGCCAGTGGCCCCCGTTTTGGACAGCGTGACCCCACAGCACAAACCCTTGTAGGCGATGTGATCTCGCCCACATTGTTGAAGCTCTCTGAACTTCCTTCCACCACGTACAGAACAGGCGATGATAATAGTAGCTATTTTGTGGGCTAAATGAAGTCATGAGTGAAAAGTAACTGGTCCACAGTAAACGCTTTATAAATTGTAGCTATTGTTACTCCAGGGCAATTTCTTGTCCTTCCGGTTAGAAAGAAGTAGACTGAACTGACATTTAGGGAACACCTACTGTGTGCCAGCCCTAAGCTGCAGACGATGCATCTCAAACTTCCCAGCAAACCTGCACAATTAGAGTTGTCGCCTCCACCCCGCCCATCCCCAACCTGCTCTCCCAGTCGGCTGGATGAAGCCGGCCTCCCTGCTGTCTGGTGGGGCGGCTGCCTAACAGAAACGGGGTGGGGGTGGGGGGGGGGCGGGGAGGGTGGAATAGAGCCGAGCATTTCAGTTCCCTTCAAAGACAGCTGCCTGGGAGGCTGTCTGCTGGCCTTCCTGCTCTTTTTCCCTGTGCCCCTCCCTCCCCCCTTCCCTCTCTCTCTCCCTCTCTCCCTCCCCCTTTGCCCAGAGATCCTGGAGCCGCTTCCCCAATCTGTTTAGACCGCCCCTTGTCTCAGCGATTTTTCAACACAGTGTTTTTCTCCCCACAGGGAACGGGGGATGGCAGATCATGACTCAAACCCACTCTTAAAGGGGGAGGGCCCCCCAGCCCCTCCCCGTCTAGACTTAAGCTTCCTGAGATATGAATAATTAGAGATACCAAGGAGAGCCATGGAACTCCCAGAAAAATCCAGCTGGTTTCTTCAGCACCCAAGGTGTTCTTGCAGAAAGTGGCGGCAGAGCTCCTGCCTCACCCAAAACCGTGGCGGAAAGAACTTGGATGTTGAGTCTGAAAGACTGGGTTCCCCCCTCTTAACCTCGTGGCCTTGGCCAAGTTGTTTGATTGTCCAGTTTCTTCCTCTGTAGAATACAGCGATCCCCTCCTGAGAGGCCACTGTAAGAATTAATGCACGCATCCTCAGACCCTTGAGGGCCAGAACCGTGGCTGGGAATACTCATTCACAGCTCCATCCCCAATACCAAAGCAGCATAGTATGTGGTGTACAAGTACTGCATATGTAAAAATATGTATTTTAATGTAATGACATTGAACCCCCTCCAGACCAGTGAAAACGTGCATGTTACTTCCTGAGTACCAGGGCCGGGATGAAGGTGAGGCAAGTGAGGTGCAAAATTTAAGGGGGCACCAGAAAACCCAGTCATCAAGATAAATAATATTTTGCTGCAATATTCTAAAAAATCTAAAGGAATGCAAAAATATCCGTGAAGAACAAACACTCTAAGTTTTAAAAAAAGACAAGGCCAGTATTACCAGTTTTTCCTCTGTCTCCAGCTTCTGGCACTGCCAGGCATGGTTTAAGAGTTTTTCAAATATTAACCCATTCTATCCTTATAATAACCCTGTGAAGTATACACTTCAAATACTAATCATTCGGGCTTCCCTGGTGGCACAGTGGTTGAGAGTCCACCTGCCGATGCATGGGACACGGGTTCATGCCCCGGTCCGGGAGGATCCCACATGCCGCGGAGCGGCTGGGCCCGTGGGCCATGGCTGCTGGGCCTGCGCGTCCAGAGCCTGTGCTCCGCGGCGGGAGGGGCTGCAGCGGTGAGAGGCCCGCGTACCACAAAAAAAAAAAAAAAGTACTAATCATTCAATCCTTATGATAACCCCATGAGGTAACTACTATAGTTCAGATGAGGAAAAGGGGGCCCACAGAAGTGATGAATTTGCCCCAGGTGGTTCAGCTCCTAAGTTGCAGAGCTGGGACTTGAACCCAGGCACTCTGAACTGAGAGACCCAGTTCCCACCCCATCCCATCCCCGTCTATGACACAGCTCTTGCCCACTGGGGCTTATATCATGAGATCAGGTACTCTGGCCACAGCTTTGGTGGTTGAGCAGGGCCCTTGTCCTGTCATTCAAGTCACAGACATGTACCATGTCTGCAGGCTGGGTTCTGCAGACACAGAAATAACTGTACAAAACAGTGCAGTCCTTACAAGGGTAGGTCCCTTGCACCACGAGTGTAGGGCTCATGCCAACTGCTCTTCAGGGCCTGAACAAGGGTTCCATGAGGCTGGAAGAGGGCATGACTAACTCGACTTTAGCCAGGAGGTCACTTGAAATGCAGAGGCATTTCCTGCCTCCCATCCTGTGACAACTGATGCACCTTTGAGAGACGAGTAAGCGCTTGTCAGCTAGACAATACAAAGCAGCCATGTCCCCCTTTGACACACACACAGAAACTCGGCTCAAAGTGATTTTTACCAAAGGCACGTAACTCAAGGAATAAAGATCGCTCGGTGTTCACTTTTGGTTCTTCGTGGGTTAGCAGACGGCCCTAAACTCTCCCCCCAAGATCCTTCATGAGCATCATGAGATGATGGTGACGAGCATGTCAGACACTCAGCACTTTCTAAGCCAGGTGACCTTGGGCAAGGCACATAGTCCCCAGCCTCAGTTTCTTCATCAATAAATGGGGATAGTGATGCCGATACCAGAGTTGTGGGGATTAAACATAATAAATGGATATAAAGTACCCAGTACAGCGCCAGGCATGTAGAAAGCACTCAGTAAGTGGTAACTACTGTCATTATTTTCAAAAATGGGTTGCAATGTCTACTGACAAATGTAACCTACGTTTACAAAACAATGCAGCACCTCAGTCCTTGATGAGAAACAATCCGTTAAATGGCCTGTTTGAGGCAATGAAGCGTAAGTTCTTTTAAAAACTAAAGCGCGAAGACATCGTGGGACTTCCCTGGCCGTCCAGTAGTTAGGACTCCACGCTTCCACTGCAGGGGGAATGGGTTTGATCCCTGGTGGAGGAACTAAGATCCCACAAGCCACGACGAGGCCAAAAAAAAAAAAAAAATTAAATCGCAAAGACATCGTTACCTGAAAAGTCAGAAAAGCTCATTAATTCCACCCCCAGGGATTCTGTTTACATTGGTCTGGAGGGTCTCGGCATCATTACTTTGTAGTCTTCCCAGGTGACTCCATGGGCAGCCAGGGGTGAGAACCACCAAGAAAGCAGGAGGGAAGGGGTTCTGGTGGGAGGGGGCGTGGCTGGCAATGATCTGGTAGTAGATCCAAGGATGTTAACTGGACTCATTATTCATTCACAATAGCTTCACTTTTTATGTGCTTTCTATATAAATGCTATATTTCATAGTCTTGACTTTTTATTATGGAGAATTAAAAACATACACTAAGCAAACAAGTGCATATAATGCATCTTCCTGTGCCACCACTCAGGTCCCCAAATCAGTGACCATGGCCAGTCCTGCCCCATCCCACTCCCAGGCTCTGCCTCCGCCAGTTATTTTGAAACAAATACCAGACATGAAATCATTTTATCTGTAAGTATTTCCCTGTGTAACTCTAAAAGAGCTCTTTTTTAATACAATCACATGACCATTATCACATCTAACAAATTCATAATTCCTTACTGTCCTCAAATAAGTATACAAATTGTCTCATGAATGTCATACTTTTTCTTAAACTTTTTTTCAGGATTTAAAGAAGTTCTGCACCTAGGTTATGGGCTGGTTCATCTTCCAGGTCTCATATCTCAGTGCTTCTCACACTTTAACATGCACATGAATTTCCTGGGGATCTTGTTAAAATGCAGACTCTAACCAAGTAGGTTTGGGGCAGGGCCTGAGATTCTCCATTTCTGACATAGTCCCAGCAGGTGATACTGATGCTGTTAGTCTGTGGACCCTCCTTAAGTAGCAAAGTTCTATTTCATAATATAAGGAAATATTTTTTAAAGTCATGTTGACATCTTTGGGCTGACTCAGCGATTTGGCAGGCAAATCACCACTGGCTGGGAAGGGCCGTCACCTTCCCCTGAAGTGTAACTGATAATCACACCTGCTGTGGGTGTTTAAATGCCAAAGGCAACACCTGAGCTCCTAGAATTGGTACCTGACACACTGACCATCCAGAGGTTCATCCTGGCAGGGTCTGGCCCTCCTGAAACCAGAGGCCACCTTGTTACAATCCTCGGAAGCTCTGGAAGTACATTGATTTGTTCAGTTTCTGGCAGGCAGGCAGAAACGCAAGCTGCAGAAATAAGGCAGTTACCTTTTCTTGCAGTTATAGGTTTAATTAAAAAGCCCTGTGCTGCCACATTCCAAGCACCCTCCACTGATCTGCGAGACCTACTGATTGCTTAGCTCCCCCCGCAAGACACAGTGGCGAGAAGACTTTATCTTCCTTTAATCAGACCTGCTTCCCTCAGATCCAGTTCTGACAGGGCTGCTGGCTTCTCCTCACCTGCTTGCATCGCGCAGTGCTCAGCCAGCCCCAAGTGCAGTGGGCGGCACCAGCATCAGCCACAACAACAAGCTGGGAGGTCTGTGCCCCAGGGAACTGCCGGCATCATCAGCATCACCATGGCCAACGTGTATCGAGCCTGCACCACGTGCAGGCACTATGTCAAGTACTACTTCAAATGCATTCTCCCCTCTGAAACATTATCGTAATTAATCGTTCTCTGGGTTATGATTCCCTGATTACGTAATCATGTCGCCTGCACCGGGCATTTGTTCTCTGTCATATCGCCTGTTCGGTTTTCGTCACAGCACTTATTATTACCTGAAACCATATATATTTCTTTGCCTACCTGATCATTGTCTCTGCCCCCGGATGGTAAATTCCATAAGGGCAGGGATTTTGCCTCTTTCAGTATAGAGTCCCCGGCACCTAAAACAGTCTGAGCACATAAAAAGTTCTCAATAAATGTTGAGAAGGTTCATCCATGTTGTCACATATTGCAAATTTTCCTTTTTTATAAGGCTGAATAGTAGCCCCACTGTATGTACTGTATACATTTTCTTTATCCACCCATGTTGACGGACACTTAGGTTGCTTATCTTGGCTATTGAGGATAATGCTACAATGATCTTAAGAGTACAAATCTCTCTTCAAAATCTTGATTTTTGATTCTTTTGGATAGATACCCAAAGGTAGGATTGCTGGATAATACAGTGGTTCTATTTTTAATTTTTTGAAGAAACTCCACACTGCTGTTTTCCACATCAGCTGTACTGTTTTGCATTCTTACCAATAATGTGCAAGGTTCCAATTTCTGCACGTCCTTTTCAAGATTTCTTATCTTCTTGTCAAGAGGGCAGATCTCCTGTTAAATGTTCTTACCACAATAAAGTAAAATTTTAAATAAATAAATGTGTGTTGAATTTGGTTTATCATGTTTATTCCTCCTGGCAGCCCTATGAGCTCACTAGTCTTATACCCATTTTACAGGTGAGGAAACCAAGGTGCAGGTAGGAAAAGCAATTCACACAAATGTCCTGCACAGGAAGGTATAGAGCAGGGGTTGAAACTCGAGTCTATCTAACTCCAGCAAGGGCTCTTAACCTGGGGTCCATGAGCATGTAACCTGGAGTCAGTGAACTTGGATGGGAAAAAGACATTACCTCTTACTAATTTTCTGGACATCTAACTGAAATGTTACATTTCCTTCCGTTATGAATGTCGGCAACAAAACTGCAGTAGTGTCTGCAGCCCCCATGACTTTGTCACCAATTGGAATCAAAGATATTTTCATGTCTCATTAAGTTTGTTGCAAATATCTTAGAACATCATTTACACTCGTTACCTGCTTAAAATTACAATCATAATAATGCAGCCGACCCACCACCAGATCTTATGTGGTGTGTTAAAGAAGCACAATTTGGCTTTGTAATAGTTTGTTAACTGTATTTCAATATAATTGTTTGCCTGAAATAAGCCAGATAAATACTGCATGTCCACCTATACACTTATAGCTTATATGAGGAATCTTAAAAAAAAAAAAGTCAAACTCATAGAAACAGAGAGTAGAAAAGTGGCTTCCAGGGGCTGGGTGTGGGGGAAGCAGGGAGAGGTTGGGGAGAGGGTATAACTTTCAGTTATAGGATAAATAAGTTCTGAGGATCTAATGTATAACATGGTAACTATGGTTGATAACATGATATTATAAAATCGAAATGTGCTAAGAAGTAGAACTTAAATGTTCTCACCAAAAAAAAAAAAAAGGTAAATATGTAAGGTGATGGTTAATTAACTTCATGGTAGGAATCCTTTCACAATGTATATGTATATTGTGTATCAAATCATCACACTGTACGTGTAAAATTTTACATTTTGTCAATTAAGCCTCAATAAAGTTGAATATACTATATATGTATATATACTATATGTATATAGTATATATACTATATATGTATATATACTACACATAGTATATATATATACTATATTGTATATATATATATATATATATACACACACATATATATATATATATACACAGTATATATATATATATGGTTGCCTTTGTAATCCTATGGATTCTATATTAAAAGCATTACTCTGAGCTGGAGCCCAGGCACAAAAAAGGTAAGAACCTGGCTCTGGAGCCTGTGCTCTGACCACCTGGGTGAGCGTTAGAAGGAACCCTGCCCAGTACTGCAGTTCTCCTCCCTTCAAGGATGGGGACACCAAGGCCCAGAGTGGGAAAGTGACCAGGTAGACACGCAGGGAGGTAGAGTCTGGGTCTCAACTAGAATCCAGGTTTTCCCATTCCCAGTCCAGCACCTCTGCAGCGATCCCACACTGCCACCTAAGGACGCAAAGCATTTCAAACCTGTGGCAGCCCAGCAGGCTGTGGGCTGCAGCCAAGGGATGAGCCACCCAGAGGCCGCTGAACAGTGGATGAGGACTCCGGTTCACAGTGCTGCAGTGACTTGTATTCACTCATTCATGCAAAACAGTCATCATTCACTTGCACACTGCCCTGCCAGTGAGGATGCAAATGAGGTCAGCCACCTTGAAAAGCAACTGGGCAGTGCCTAGTAAAAACGGGGCTGTGCATCCCATCTAACAGTGATTCCACCACCTCCACCCACAGTGTACACCCCAGAACAGTGGGTCTCAACCCTGGATGCACACTCAAACCACCTGGAAGCTTCTAAAACCACTGTTGCTTACCTCCAGATCAACTGAAATCCTTTTAAGATTTCAGAAAATCTTAAAATCTTGAGAAATGAATTAAGAATCTTTGGGGGTGGGGCATTGGTGTGATTGTAAAAACTTCCAGATGATTTTATCTGCAGCCAAGTTGAGAACCGGTGGTCTCAGGAATCTCTGAATGTAGGCATGACAAGGCCCACATGGTTAAGTTCACTGGAGTGCCCTTTGCAGTAGCAAGGAAGTAGACACAACACAAATGTCCATCAACACAGGAATAGCTTGACAAACGAAATGATGAAACATTATACAGAAGCTAAGAGAAATTAACTCGATCCACATGTATTAGCAAGGGTTGATCAAAAACACATTGTTAGGTGAAAAAATATCAAGCTGCAAAATATACAATATAGCACGGTATATCTTTGGGTTTTTTGTTTTTTGGTGTTTTTTTTGCGGTACGCAGGCCTCTCACTGTTGTGGCCTCTCCCCTTGCGGAGCACAGGCTCCGAACACGCAGGCTCAGCGGCCATGGCTCACGGGCCCAGCCGCTCCGCGGCATGTGGGATCTTCCCGGACCGGGGCATGAACCTGTGTCCCCTGCAGCAGCAGGCGGACTCTCAACCACTGCGCCACCAGGGAAGCCCTATCTTTGGGTTTTTTAAACAATACTAAAGATGCATACAGATGTATGTGAAAGTATTTTAAGGTCCTTAAGGATACATACTATGTTCCTATCAGTGAGAGGTGGGAATTAAGGATGGGTGCTAAAGGGACTTTAGTTTTGTATTCTTTTTTAAGGAGGAGAATGTACTTATATTTTACCCAGGCAATTTTAATTGATTCTAAAAATTAGTATATTTTAAAATATTCCAGTGTCTTCTATGTATTGTACTACATGTGGGAGAAATGAACCTGAACAGGAGACTTCACAGCAGATAGTCCAGAGAAGAAAGACCAAGCAGCTAGAAGACAGGGGTTTCATCCTGCTATAGGCGAAGGGCTGTGGAGGATGGGAGGAGGTGCTCCTAAATGTCCTGGTTAGCACCTGCTGCATAACAAATCATCCCAACAGTCGGTAGCATAAAATAGCCATTTTATTATGCTCATGGTCTCTCTGGGTCAGGAATTCAGACAGGGTAGCAGTGAGGATGTTCCATGATGTCTGGAGTTCCAGCTGAGAAATCTAAAGGGTTGGGGGGTGACTAGGTGGCCATCTGGAATCATCTGGAGGCAGCCTCACTCACATGTGGTGATTGATGCTGGATGGCTGCCACAACCTCCACTGGGCTATTGTCCAGAACACCTACAGGGGGGGCCTCTCCATGAAGTCTCTCCATATGGGGTAATTTGGGCTTCCTCACAGGGTGGGATTGGGATCCAAGAAAAGATAGAAGTGTGTGGTGATTTTATCCTCTAGCCTCAGGAATCACATAGCATCACTTCTGCTGCACTCTTTGGATGGAAGCAGTCACAAAGGTAGGTCCAAATTCAAGGGGACAGGACATAAGTCCCAGCCCTCAATAGGAGGAGTGTCAAGCTCACATTGTAAGAAGAGCACGTGGGATGAGAGACATTGTTGCCACCATCTTTGGAAGATGCAATCTGATACACTAACCTATCCCTTGGAGCGAAGGGATGGTGGTGTCAGACAGGGCTTCCTGGACAAAATGATACCCAAGATGATGTTTAAAGGACAACTAGGAGTTGGCCTTCAAAAGGGCAATATCGGGCTTCCCTTGTGGTGCAGTGGTTGAGAGTCCGCCTGCCGCTGCAGGGGACACGGGTTCGTGCCCCGGCCCGGGAAGATCCCACATGCCACGGAGCAGCTGGGCCCGTGAGCCATGGCCACTGGGCCTGTGCGTCTGGAGCCTGTGCTCCACAATGGGAGAGGCCACAACAGTGAGAGGCCCGCCTACTGAAAAAAAAAAAAAAAAAAAAATTAGGGCATAGGCACATAGCATACTTAGGAAGCTAGTCATGAGTTGGGCTGGAGGAAGTGGTGAAAGATGAGTCTGGGAAGTGGGCAGGGGCCAGACAGTGTGAGATCTCTTAGGCTACATTAAGGATTTTGGTCTTGATGCTTAAGGCAATGGGGGCCACCTCTTGGGTGGGTGATGAAGGAGGGGAATAAGAGGAAGCAGAGAGGCCAGCAAGGCAGCCATTGTGGTCACCAGGGGAGGTGACAGTGGCGGTGGAGGCAGAGAGAAGTGGACAGAGCCAACAGATGCTTTGGAGGCAAAATTGATGGATTTGGTGATGGATTCTATGTGAGGAGTAAAGAGTTCAAGAATATGTCCCTTCCATGAGGCAGCTTCTAGCTCTGTGGGGCCCATGCCTGGTGGACTAATCCCAGGTCTGCATCTCTCCACATTTTCCCTGGTCCAGCACCTTTTGGATCAAGAAAACTCTGGCTAAAGCAGGAGCCTTCCATTAAGAAGATCCTGAGGTTCAGCATATCTCAGATCAAAGACCAAAATTATCCTCTTGGGGGAACTCCCTTGTGGTCCTGTGGTTAGGACTCAGCACTTTCAAGGACTCAGCACTTTCACTGCCATGGCCCTGGGGTGCAATCCCTGGTCAGGAACTACGGTGTCATGTGGTGCGGCCAAAAAAAAAGAAGACTAAAATGATCCTCTTGGCTCACCACATCCGAGTCCCTTGTGTCCCGAAACTCATTATCCTACCATGGCACCCAGTGACAATTAGTGGGAAATTGTAGAGACAGCTCCTGATTGGATGTAATTTCCTTGAGCACCATGAATCAATTACTCTGAGTAATCAACTTTAATGCCCTGACACTCCACCCTCTATGAAGGCACCTCGTCCTTTGCACACACTCTCTTTCTTCCCAATGAATGAATTGCGAGCTCTTTGTTTATAGGGACCAGGATGTTTTCACTAGTGATTAAAGAAGCAGGTCTGCTTGCCCTCTTAGCAGTGAGTCACAGGTGACTGTGGACAGGGATGGGATAGGGTTGAGACTAAGGGTCCCAGCCCCCACCCCAGGTATGGGTCCCAGACTCTGCCCAAGGAGTGGAGTGTCCTGCCCTGGGTCCTGTGGACCTGCAAAGCCAGATGCCCTCAGAACATCAGCCATACTAGAAACACTGCTTCAGCCCACAGCTCCAAGGCACGAACCCTCAGCCACAATTCCCTCATTCAAGAACAAACGCTGAGGGCCAGCTCCATACCAGGCACCGTTCCAGAATCCCTCACCCTCAGGGAGCTTAATCCATGTGGAAAGAGATATGCAAGAAACAAAAATACGTAGTATGGGGGAATTCCCTGGCGGTCCGGTGGTTAGGACTCGGTGCTTTCACTGCCGGGGCCTGGGTTCAATCCCTGGTCGGGCAACTAAGATCCTGCAAGCCATGCAGCGCAGCAAGAAAAAAAAAGAAAAAACAACATAGTATGAAGATGGCGAGATGACGTCCTGTGGGGAAAATTTTCGATGAAGAAGTGGACAGGGATTCCCAGGAGGCAGGGAGGAGAAGGAGCGCTGCAAATTTAAACAGTGTCTTCGGGGACTGTCTTGTTGAGAAGGTGACTTCCGGGAAAACCTGAGGAAGCAAGGGAGGAAGCCACGAAGATGTGGGGTGGGGAGCGATCCAGGCAGAGGAGAGGGCACAGCATGTGTAAGTGTCCTCCGGCAGGAGGGGCCTGGCGTGTTGGAGCAGCACCGGGGGCCAGGGCAGCTGGGGAAGGAGCAGGGAAGGGACAGTAATAGTTGGTAAGGGCAGAGAGGAGCTGGGGAGCCAGCGGACAGGGGGCCTTTCAGGCCACTGGGAAGATACGGCTTTGACTCTGAAGGAGATGGAAAGTCATTGGTGGTTTAGAAGATCACTCTAGTTGCTGCTCCTGCAGCTGACGGCAATGATGATGGTGACGATGACAATAATGATGACGGTTGTGATGGATCTTCTTGTTGTCGTGTTGGCGTTTTGGTTTTCTTTTCTTTTTTATGTTTCGTCCAGCATCTAATCTCTTCCTCTTATACACTAGTGGCTCCCATGGGAGGGCCCCATTTTGAATACCTTTGGGCTCTGACCTGCTTCAACTGAACTTCAAAACCTTTTTCTGGAGAATATCACACTTACTTGGTGACTTCCAGCCCCACTCTGCAGATGCTGCTTCCTTTGCAAATTCTGAATTCGTCTCTATTTTTACTTTTATTTTTTAAGTTGAAAGATTGTATCTTGTTGATGTTTTGATCTCCATGTTTTTATTTTATTTTTTTTTAAATAAATTTATTTTATATATTTATTTTCGGCTGCATTGGGTCTTCGTTGCTGTGCGTGGGCTTTTAGTTGCAGCAAGCGGGGGCTACTATTCGTTGCGGTGCGCAGGCTTCTCATTGCGGTGGCTTCTCTTGTTACAGAGCACGGGCTCTAGGCACACAGGCTTCAGCAGTTGTGGCACGTGGGCTCAGTAGTTGTGGCGCACGGGCTCAGTTGCTCCACGGCATGTGGGATCTTCCCGGACCAGGGATTGAACCCCTGTCCCCTGCATTGGCAGGCGGATTCTTAACCACTGCACCACCAGGGAAGTCCCTCATCTCTATTTTTAAAAGAAAAACCTTATCACCTTCTGGCTTCCCACTGAAATAGGAATTTGCTGGTACTTTCCAACTTCTAACCAAAATGTGGAACTTCCTGTGGTCCCAGCTGGGCACCACTTCCCTTCTGCCACCTACCCCTTCGCCTCTTAGCCAGTGGGTGCCCTGACCTGGGCCCTCTCATTGTCAGCTCCTCCCTCCTCCAGTCTTAGCCCTGCACCCCAATTTAGGGGTGTCCCCTGTCACTTCCCAACCCTAAAGTCCAAGGCCTGCATCCCAAATTAGGGGTGTCCCCTCTGTCACTTCCCGACCCTGAAGTCCAAGGCCTGCATCTCAAATTAGGGGTGTCCCCTGTCACTTCCTGACCCCAAAACCCTGTGGGATCCAGCACCAGATGCAGCCCCACCGAACAAGCTCCTCTCCCTAGGCCCATCCCCCCACACACACACCTTATTCTAGAATAGGTGTGTGGGCCTGGATGACTCACACACTGAAAAGACCCCAAAACCAGGTCAGACACACCCAGGTTCAAATCTCAGCTCTGATCCGGTTAGCTGTGTGGCCTCAGGCTAGTCGCCTCACCTCTCTGACCCTGCCTTTTCAAACCCCTACTCTGCATTCACAGCTGGGTCTCGTATTTGATATTCCATTAGGACATGAAAGACCTCCTCAGTGCCCCAAGTCAGACCACAAAATTCCTGGATCTCCTAGATTTCAGGTGGGGAGAAACACAAAGATACCTGTTTCACTCTGCCTTGTTGAAAGAGGGTTCCTAACAGGCTCCGGTGCCTACAGGCAGGGTCCCTTAACACAAGATCTCGGCCAATTAACTGAGAAGGAGTGAAGAAAAGCGATATTGTCACTGGGATGCTTTGTCCACAAGCCAGCCTACCTCAGAGGCCTCTAAAGAAGAAAGTACCTTTGCCTGAGGCCTTAGACCTCCACAGAGGCACCTAATCCAGCCCAGGTGGAGACAGGAAGCCATCCACAGGAGGCCAGGAGCTGGCCAAGCAGAGGGAGAAGGGGCACGCAGGCAAGGGCCTGGAGGTCAGAGGGCACTCGCCTCCTAAGAGATGGACCCATACCCAAGGCTGCAGATAACTGCTAATCAGGATGACGGACTCTGAATCTGTACCCCACCCTGGCCTCTCCCCTGGATGCCAGACCCCGGCCCGTGGATGTTTAACTTGGCATCACAAACTTTAAGCAGTAAAGCCAACTCTTGTTTTTCTCCTCCATTTTCCCACTTTCTCAGGCCAAACATCTGACTGCAGAGCCCGTGCATTCAATCGCCCCATGTGAGTTCCCAGGGGGCTTGCTGCCAGCTAGCACTCCAGCTTCAGAGAATCCCCAGTCCTCCAGGGAGGAGGCTGGGATAGTGGATGGAGAAGGGCGTGGTACACCTGGGGCCAACCACCCCCAAGGGAGGAAGAGAGAGGGTGTGGGCAAAGCATGAGCAACAGGAGGACTGAGGGCGCCAGGCGGGCGTCTGAAATGTGATCCCTCCTAGGACGCCTCCCAGAAGCCTCCTTAGACTCAGCTAAACTCACAGAGGCCTAGTGTGAATCGTCTCAATGAATTTTTGTGATTGTTAGTGTTGTTAAAAAAAATTATTTTTTTAAACAGAGGATGTGACGTGCTACAGGTCAGAGGCATCCCAGAAACAGAGCCTTCGGGGAAGGAAAGCCAGGGGTCAGCAGAAATCCTAGAGAGGCCTTGGGATCCCACAGAAATGGGATAGAGGTGGAAGCAGAAGAAGAGACATTTGGGGAAATTTTATCATAATCACAAACAGATAACATCTCAGATAACACCTAGTTTACATTAAGAAGTGAAGGGGCAGGACATTATAACAATAGAAACAGGGTAGTTAATATTAGAAATGCTAGTAATAGGGGTACTACAGACAGGCCCAAGTGCTTTTCAATCAACAAAAAGATAAAAGCAACCTTGACACTAAATAAAAGGTAGTACCAGTTATTCTCATGTGTGTGTGTGTGTGTAATATATATTAGTGTGTATATACGTGTAAATACATGTATATGTATATATGTATGTGAATATCAGCATATTATGTACCTCTGCATGTATATGTATCAGTGTGTGTATATATATCGGCATATATACATATATATCAGCATATGTGATATATATTAGTAGAGAAACATCTCCAACTTTTTTCCTTCCTAACTTTTTTTTTTGGCCGCACCATGAGGCTTGTGGGATCTTGGTTCCCCAACCAGGGATCAAACCTGGGCCCCAGCAGTGAAAGCGCCGAGTCCTAACCATTGGACCGCCAGGGAATTCCCAGAAACATTTTTTTTTAATTGAAATAGTTAATTTACAATGTTGTGTTAACTTCTGCTGTACAGCAAAGTGATTCAGTTTTACATATATGTTCTTTTCTTATATTCTTTTCCATTATGGTTCCCTGTGCTGTACAGTAGGACCTTGCTGTTTATCCACTCTCTATATAATAGTTTACATCTGCTAACCCCAAACTCCCACTCCATCCCTCTGCCACTTCCCCTCCCCCTTGGCAACCACAAGGCTGTTCTCTATGTCTGTGAGCCTGTCCTTAGAAACATTTTTTCACTGAAACCTGGAATAGATACAAATCATCAAATTCAAACTTCTGAGATTCATGAGGTTTCCTCACCAGTCTAGGGTATTCCTTCAAGTTCAAGGCTTTTTTTTTTTTTTTTTTTTTTTTTTTTTTTTTTCAACATTTGCTTTTGTCCTGTGGTCTGGAACAGAACCCACAATATCTCCAAGTATGCCCATACTTCTTTTTCTTTTTTAATATTTGAATTTTATTTTATTTATTTTTTTATACAGCAGGTTCTTATTAGTTATCGATTTTATACATATTAGTGTATATATGTCAATCCCAATCCCCCAATTCATCACAGCACCCAAGCTCAAGGCTTAACCAGACTTTGCAGAAGGGGTGGACTAGCCAGTGCTTCCCCCTGATACAGAGAGGACACTGAGTCCACACTTGGATGACCACAGGGCTCAGCAATGTCTTCAGTTCCTATGAAGGGGGGTGGAGCAGAGGGAAAGGGAAGAAGCACAGACTGGGTGCCAGCACTTAAACCTTACCAGTTTATGATCCCATTTTGCAGATGAGGAAACAAGCCCAGAAGGGTGTGCTACATAATGGCTGTTGGAAAAAAAAAAAAAAGATGGCTCTAAGATAGGTGCAAGCTCAATGAGGACAGGGACTGCCTGTGTCTGTCTTGTTCACTGCAGCATCTCCAGAGCCTAGCACAGGTGGTCAAAAACATTTGTTGGATGGATGGACGGATTGGGTGCACCCGTCTTCCAAACCTCAAACCAACTCTCTGTTGCCTCAAAGCCAGTGGGTGCCACTTTCCTTCCTCCCCTCTCCTGCAACCTCCTCTCCCCCATGGCTAGTACATGCTCTACCCCAGCCTCTCACTCACCCCCTCTCCAGGCTGGTCTTGGGATGTTTCAGGACATTTGTGGTCATGTGCTGCCACCTACAGGGAGTCTTTGGTACTGCAGAGAGGAGCCCTGTTTGACTCAGGTCTCATGCAGAAAGAGAAACAAGCATGAAAACGCGTTTGGCAAGGACTTGGTAAAGGCCACGGTAAACTGGGGGATGGTTTAGGTTTAGAATCTTCTTTCAAAAGAGGAAAACACTGTGCTCATTCAGGTACACTGAGCCCAGGGATGTTAGGTTAGGTAGAGCAGGAGAGGGCAGGGGGAGGGAACAATGAGGTGCAGGAAGGAGCTTCTGTCTAGGAGTTGCTTATTCCACTCCAAAACAGCCCTGCGACGTGTGTGTCCAGTTAGCGTTATTACTTTAAATAAGAAAAGGGGATCTGTAAAGGCAATTTGGAAAGTCCCAGAACAAAAGAGCTTAATAAACAGGCCTTAGAAAACAGGAACCAGGACTGCTCAGAAGATCCCAGCCAGAGGGACCCAGGAGCTCTCTCAAGGGTTCCAACCCCTGACGTGGAGGTGTCTCTACCTAAGAGGCAAATCCCTGCAATGGAGTCTGTCTGGGCAGCCTGATTATGTGGCCACCTAGGAGCTGGCGTCCAGGATTGGCAGGCCCAGAACTGCAAAGTGTCAGATAAGAGTCATCACCCCAAGGAAGGGATGCTGAACTTGAAAGCAACAGCTGTCCCCATTTCACAGGTGAGGAAACTGACTCAGCTTTGATATCTGGTGCTGTTGGCTGGGTCTTTGTATGTTGCAAGGAAGAGCAACATTCTCAGGTTTCATTACAAGATTGAGAAAACGAAAGTCTTAGCCACCCAATAAGCCTCCCAGAGGCTGGAACAGCTTTGGGTTAGAGCAGTAGCTCTAGTCAGCTGTCAGCAGCTCTGTAACTCAGGGGCACCCCAGCTCGGCACTCTGTGCTCCACCGTCATGGTGACTCAGCACATCTGGGTCTTGGCCTGTCCCTCTGCTGTCCTCACTCTCCTCTCTCTCATTTCTGCTGACTCACAGTTCCTGTTCATTCATGGCTCCTACTCACCCATCACTTAGGTTGACTCAAGGCCTTCTACTTAGAACTTTCCTTCTGCGTGTCTCTCTGCTTCTGCCCCGATGCTGACACTAATCCTTTCTCCATGTCTCAGATTCAGATTCTGCAGAAGAAAGAATCTGAATTGTTCAGTTAGTCCCCATTATCCCTATGAGTTGGATTTCTCACACTGGGCCACATCACAATCCTCTGACCAGCCTAGATGTTGCCTGTCCATAGCGGGGTTCCACTCCTGTCCAAACAGCTGTATCCTGGGTCCTAAGGGCGAAGTGGGTAACTCAGAGCAAAGAACCCCTCTGAAGTGGCTGTGGATGTGGAGGGTACGCAGATGTAACAGGCTCCTCTACAAGCCAGCTTGTACATGACAGAACCAGGGTTTGAGCCCAGGTTTTCTGGTTCCAAGTCCTTCCCAACTAAGTACACAGGCTGTCCTGCCCCTGGGATCAAGAAATAATAATAAGGGGGCTTCCCTGGTGGCGCAGTGTTTGAGAGTCCGCCTGCCGATGCAGGGGACACGGGTTCGTGCCCCGGTCCAGGAAGATCCCACATGCTGCGGAGCGGCTGGGTCCGTAAGCCATGGCCGCTGAGCCTGTGCTCCGCAACGGAAGAGGTACCGCAAAAAAAAAAAAAGAAAGAAATAATAATAAGGGAATTCCCTGGTGGCCTAATGGTTAGGACTCTGTGCTTTCACTGTCGTGGTCTGGGTTCGATCCTGCAAGCCATGAAGCATGGCAAAAAAAAAAAAAAAAAAAAAAGAAATAATAATAACTAACACTGACTAAGCACCATATGCCAAGCACCATTCTAGCTTTCCACTGACTATCTCAATCCTGACTGCAATCCCTCTTTAATTGTGTCCGTTTCACAGAAAGGAAAACTCATCTATAAAGACTAAATAACAGGCTCAAAGTTATACTCCCAGTAAGTGGCAAAAAGTGATCTGAACCCAGGCCTGTTTGAGTTTATAAAGTTTGAGAAGGAAAAGGAATACAAAGAGAGACCTTTGCTGGTAGAAACCTATAATTGCCTAGATTTGCACCTTCTGATATGGAACCACTAACCAAATGTGCTATTGAGCACTTAATATGTGCATAATCCAAAGTGACGTGCTGTGACTGTAAAACAAACACCAGATTTCAAGGATTTGTTAACAAAAAAAGAATTAAAATATCTCACTAATAATGTCTTACATTGAATGAGAATAATGTTTACCTTTTGGGAGAGTTAATAACTGCTAGTGGACAGCAACTCCATTAGCAATAATACCAGCTTCAGGGGTGGTAGTAATGCCTACATAATAACATTGTGTAATATATACTTATCAAGCTCTATACTTAATTCCTGTCTGTTTTATTTCAATAAATACTCTCATAAAAAAAAATAATGTTTTACATTGACTGCAGTTTTAAGTGATACTATTTTGGATATTTTGAGTTAAATAAAATGTATTAGTAAAATTAACTTTACCTATTTCTTTTTACTTTTTTTTTTTTTTTTTTTTTTTTGCGGTACGCGGGCCTCTCACTGTTGTGGCCTCTCCTGTCGCAGAGCACAGGCTCCGGACGCGCAGGCTCAGCAGCCATGGCTCACGGGCCCAGCCGTTCCGCGGCATGTGGGATCTTCCCGGACCGGGGCACGAACCTGTGTCCCCTGCATCGGCAGGCGGACTCTCAACCACTGCGCCACCAGAGAAGCCCTCTTTTTACTTTTTAAAAGCAGCTTTGTTGACAAGTAATTCACATGACACACAACTCATTCATTTAAAGCCTGCAACTCACTCGTTTTTAGTATATTCACAAAGCTCTGCAACCATCACCACAATCAACTGTAGAACATTTTCACCACTCCAAAAAGAAACCTTGGACCCATTAGCAGTCACCCCCCAACACCCCATTTCCTTTTTCCCTCAGCCCTTAGCAACCACTAGTCTACTTTCTCTCTATGGATTTGCCTGTTCTGGACATTTCAGAGAAATGGAATCATACAGTGTAAGGTCTTTTGTGTCTGGCTCCCTTCACTCAGCATGTTTTCAAGGTTTATCCATTTTATAGCATGTGTCAGTACTTCATTTAATTTTATTGCCAAATAATATTCCATTGTATGGATATGCCACATTTTGTTTATCCATTCAGCAGTTAGTGAACACTTGAATTGTTGCCACATTTTGGCAATTATGAGTAAAGCTGCTATGAACATTCATGTGCAAGATTTTATGGAGACAAATGTTTCCATTTCTCTTGATCCTTTTACTTTTCTAAATGGGTTTATCAGATAATTTTAAACTACACATGGCTGACATTATATGTCTGTTGGAAAGCACAGGCCTAGATCTTTCACCCTGGTTCAGATAAATTGTTAAAATACACAGCCACCACAGGAGACCCTGTTGGCTAACTCTTGACATCAGTCCCCTCCCCATCAAAGCTAGGTGGTTCCCAGCTTGACAATGGGCCAGCAAACTGTGGAGGCAGTTTCCATCAGTCTGGAGCCAGCCACGCAATCCCAATGATTCCAGAGACCGAACAATAACTCGGTCAATTCTGCAAGCTCAACATGACCAGCAAGGCCCTGAGGTGGCAGAAAATGGGCATCCTTCCATTACAGAATGCTGGTTGTCTAACAAATAGGATACATCCCGAGGGACTTCACCTATGAAAACTAATCAGGCTCTCTGTTTCAGCTGCACCAATTTCCCCATGAAACACCAAGAGTGGCTGGCCTGGGGCTTCCCTGGTGGCACAGTGGTTGAGAGTCTGCCTGCCGATGCAGGGGACATGGGTTCGTGCCCCAGTCTGGGAAGATCCCACATGCCGCGGAGCAGCTGGGCCTGTGAGCCATGGCCGCTGAGCCTGCGCGTCCGGAGCCTGTGCTCCGCAACGGGAGAGGCCACAACAGTGAGAGGCCCGCGTACAGCAAAAAAAAAAAAAAAAAAAGAGTGGCTGGCCTGAATTTCTGGGTGGCCTGGATTCCTTGGTGCCCAGTTAAAAATAACTACAGCTACAACAATTTGTTAATGGACACACAATACAAAAAGAGGTAAACTGTGACATCAAAAACATAAAAGGGAAAGAGTAAAAGGGTAGAGTTTTTGTTTTCCATCAAAGTTATTATCAGCTTTAGGGACTTCCCTGGCAGTCCAGTGGTTAAGACTCCGTGCCCCCACTGCAGCGGGAGCAGGTTCGATCCCTGGTCAGGAAACTAAAATCCCGCATGCCTTGCGACACGGCCAAAAAAAAAAGTTATTATCAGCTTTAAAAGTTATTATGAGCTTTAAATAGACAGCTGTAAGTATAAGATCGTTATGTAAGCCTTATGGTAATCACACAAAAAAAACCTACAGTAGATACACAAAAGAGAAAGGAATCAGAGCATATCACTATGCTAAAATCATCAATTCACAAAGGAAGACAGCAGGAGAGGAAGAAAGAAACAACAGGACTACAAAACAACTAGAAAACAATTAAGAAGATGGCAAAAGTAAGTCCTTACCTATCAATAATTACTTTAAATGTAAATGGATTAGGTTATCCAATCAAAAGGAATAGAGTGGCTAAATGGATAATTAAAAAAAAAAAAGATCAATGTATGCGGCCTACAAGAGATCTACTTCAGCCTTAAGGACACACAAAGCTGAAAGTAAAGAGACGGAGAAAGATATTCTATATGCATAGAAACTAAAAGAGAGCAGGGGTAGCTATACTTATATCAGACAAAATAGATTTTAAGTAAAAACTGTAACAAGAGACAAAGAAGGTCATTGTATAATGATAAAGGGATCAATTCATCAAGAGGATGTAACATTGTAAATATATATGCACCAACACTGAAGCACCTAAATATAAATTTTTTTTCTTTTTTTTTTCCTTTCTGGCTGTGTTGGGTCTTCGTGCTGTGCGCAGGCTTCTCATTGCAGTGGCTTCTCTTTGTTTTGGAGCACAGACTCTAGGCGTGCAGGCTTCAGGCAGGCTTCAGTAGCTGCAGCACGCGGGCTCAATAGTTGTGGCGTGCAGGCCCTAGCACACAGGCTCAGTAGTCATGGCATACAGGCTTAGTTGCTCCACGGCATGTGGGATCTTCCTGGACCAGGGTCGAACCCATGTCCCCTGCATTGGCAGGCAGATTCTTAACCACTGCACCACTAGGGAAGTCCCAAAGCACCTAAATATATTAAGCAAATATTAACATATCTGAAGGTAGAAATAGACAGTAATGCAATAATAGTAGGGGACTTCAATACTTCCCTTTCAACAATGGATAGATCATCCAGACAGAAAATGAAAAGGAAATATTGGACTTGAACTACACTTTACACACCAAATGGACCTAGCAGACAACTATAAAACATTCCATCCAACAGCAGCAGAATACACATTATTCTCTAGCACACATAAAACATTCTCCAGGATAGATCAAATGTAAGGTCATAAAACAAGTCTTAACAAATTTAAGTTGCTGAAATCAAATCAAGTATATTTTCCAACCACACATGGAATGAAACTGGCAATCAGTAAAGTGGGAAAGCTGGAAAATTCACAAATATTGGAATTGGAAATTGGAAATTAAACAACACTCCTAAACAATCAATGGGCCAAATAAACCAAAAGGAAAATGACAAAAACCTCCAAACAAATGAAAATGAAAACACAACATATCAAAATTTATGGGATGCAGCAAAAGCAATTCTAATTAAATGCCTACATTAAGAAAAAAGAATAACCTTAAATAAACAATCTAACTTTACACCTCAGGAAAGGAAGAACAAACTAAGCCCACAGTTAGCAGAAAGAAGGAAATAAAAAGATCAGAGCAGAGGTAAATGATATAGAGATTATAAAAACAATAGAAAAGACCAATGAAACTAAGAGTTGGTTTTTTGAAAAGATAAACAAATTTAACAAACCTTTACCTAAAAGAGGAGTGGGGGAGAAAAGACTCAAATAATAAAATCAGAAATGAAAGAAAAGACATTACAACTGATACCACAGAAATATAAAGGATCAAAGTAGTCTTATGAACATTTATGTGCCACAAAACTACATAACCTAGAAGAAATGGATAAATTCCAAAAAACATACAACCTACCAAGACTGAATCATAAAGAAATAGAAAATCTGATCATATCTGTAGCTATTAAGGAGATTGATCAGTAATCAAAAATATCCCAAGAAAGAAAAGACCAGGAATTGGCCTCAATAGTGAATTCTTATCAAATGATCCAACAGTCCCACTCCTGGGCACTCATCCAGACAAAACTATAATTCAAAAAGATACATGCACCTCTATGTTCATAGCAGCACTATTCACAATAGGCAAGACATGGAAAAACCTAAATGTCCATCAACAGATGAATGGATAAAGAAGATGTGGTACATATATACAATGGCATACCACTCAGCCATAAAAAAGAACGAAATAATGCCATTTTCAGCAACATGGATGCAACCAGAGATTATCATAGTAAGTAACGTACTTAGTAAGAGAAAGACAAATACCACATGATATCATTTATATGTGGAATCTAAAATATTACACAAACGAATCTATCTTTGAAAAAGAAACAGACTCACAGACATAGAGCAGACGAGTGGTTGCCAAGGGGGAGGGAGCTGGGGGAGGGATGGAGTAGAGAACAGACTAGTGGTTGCCAAGGGGGAGGCAGTTGGGGGAGGGATGGAGTGGGAGGTTGGGGTTAGCAGATGTAAGCTTTTATATATAGAATGGATAAACAACAAGGTCCTACTGTACAGCACAGGGAACTTTATTCAAAAATCCTATGATAAACCATAATAGAAAAGAATATTTTAAAAAAGGAATGTGTGTGTGTGTGTGTGTGTGTGTGTGTGTGTGTATATATATATAAAACTGAATCACTTGGCTGTACAGCAGTAATTAACACATTATAAATCAACTATACTTCAATTTAAAAAAAAAAGTGAATTCTACCAAACATTTAAAGAATAATTAACACCAATCCTCCTCAAACTCTTCCAAAAAATTGAAAAGGAGAGAACACTTCCAAACTCATTTCACAAGGCCAGCATTACCCTGATAAGAAAGCCAGACAAGGACACAAGAAAAGAAAATTACACAGCAATATCCCTGATGAGCATAGATTCAAAAATCCTCGGTGAAATACAAGCAAACCAAATTCAACAACACATTATAAGGATCACATGCCATGATCAAGTGGGATTTAGCCCTGGCTTATAAGGATGGTTCAACATAAGCAAGCCAATCAATGAGTCACACCACATTAACAGAATGAAGGATAAATATTATATGATCATCTCAATAGATGCAGAAAAAGCATCTGACAACATTCAACATCCTTTCATGATTAAAAACTCTCAGCAGATTGGGTTTATAAGGAATATATGTCAACATAATAAAGGCCATATATGACAAGCCCACAGCTAACATTATACTCAATGGTGGAAACCTAACAGCTTTTCCTTTAAGATGAGGAACAAGACAGGGATGCCTACTCTCACCACTCCTATTCAACACAGTATTGGAAGTTGCAGTCAGAGCAATTAGACAAGAAAGATAAATAGTCATCCAAATCAGAAGAAAGAAGTTAAATTGTCTCTGTTTGCAGATAACATAATATTATGTATAGAAAACCCTAAAGATGTCACAAAAAACTTGTTAGAACTAATAAACAAATGCAGTTAAGTTGCAGGATACAAAATCAACATACAAAAATTACATTCTATACATTAACAACAAACTATCTGAAAGAGAAATTAAGAAAGTAATCCCATTGACAACAACATCAAAAACAATAAAATGCTCAGGAATAAATTTAACCAAGGAGGTAAGAGACAGGGCTTTTTGTTTGGTTTTTTTTTTGGGGGGGTGTTTTTTGTGTGTTTTGTTTGTTTGTTGTTTTTTGGGGTTTTTTTGGCCACCCCGAGTAGCTTGTGTGATCTTAGTTCCCTGACCAGGGACTGAACCTGGGTGAAAGAACCAAGTGTTAACCACTGAACCACCAGGGAATTCTCGTGAAAGACTGGTTTGCCAAAAACTAGAAGACATTGATGAAAGAAACTGAAGAAGATACAAATAAATGAAAAGGTATTCCATATTCATGGACTGGAAGAATTAACATTGTTACAATGTCCAAACTACCCAAAGTAATCTACAGATTCAACATAATCTGTATCAAAATTCCAAAGACATTTTTCACAGAAACAGTAAATAAGAATCATAAAATTTGTGTGGAAACACTAATAGCCAAAGCAAAAACCAAAGCAAAGACCACCTATATGATATATTCCTAAAATATATAGGAATTCATACAACTCAAAGAGGAATAAAAAATAGCCAAAGCAATCTTGAGACAGAAGATCAAAGCTGGAGGTATCACATGTCTTAATTTCAAACTCTATTACAATGCTATAGTAATCAAAACAGTATAGTACTGGCATAAAAACAAACATATAGACCAATGGAACAGAACAGAGTCCACATATATGGTCAACTAATCTTTGACAACAGCACCAAGAACACAAAATGGGAAAAAACAGTCTCCTCAATAAATGGTTTTGGAAAAACTGGATAACCACATGCAGAAGAATACAATTAGGTCCCTATTTTACACCACTCACAAAAATTAACTTGAAATGGATTAAAGACTTAAATGTAATGTATGACCTGAAATGGTAAAACTCCTAGAAGAAAATATACATGAAAAACTCCTTGACATTGGTCTTGGCAATGATTTTTTTTGGATATGACATCAAAGCTCAGGCAACAAAAGCAAAAAGAAACAAGTGGAACTACATCAAACTAAAACGCTTCTGCACAGCAAAAGAAACAATCAACAAAATGAAAAGGCAATCTACAGAATGGGAGAAAATCTTTGACAACCACCCATATGATATATTCCTGAAATATATAAGGAATTCATACAACTCAAGAGGAATAAAAAAAAAATCTGGTAAAAGAAGAATACTCCCTAACACCATACACAAAAATAAACTCAAAATGGATTAAAGACCTAAATGTAAGGTCAGACACTATAAAACTCTTAAGAGGAAAACATAGGAAGAACACTCTGACATAAATCACAGCAAGATCCTTTTTGACCCACCTCCTAGAGAAAGGGAAATAAAAACAAAAATAAACCAATGGGACCTAATGAAACTTCAAAGCTTTTGCACAGCAAAGGAAACCGTAAACAAGACCAAAAGACAACCCTCAGAATGGGAGAAAATATTTGCAAATGAAGCAACTGACAAAGGATTAATCCCCAAAATACACAAGCAGCTCATGCAGCTCAACATCAAAAAAACAAACAACCCAATCCAAAAATGGGCAGAAGACCTAAATAGACATTTCTCCAAAGAAGATATATAGATTGTCAACAAACACATGAAAGGATGCTCAACATCACTAATCATTAGAGAAATGCAAATCAAAACCACAATGAGGTATCACCTCACACCTGTCAGAATGGCCATCATCAAAAAATCTACAAACAATAAATGCTGGAAAGGGTGTGGAGAAAAGGGAACCCTCTTGCACTGTTGGTGGGAACGTAAATTGATACAGCCACTATGGAGAACAGTATGGAGGTTCCTTAAAAAACTACCATACGACCCAGCAATCCCACTACTGGGCATATACCCTGAGAAAACCATAATTCAAAAAGAGTCATGTACCACAATGTTCACTGCAGCACTGTTTACAACAGCCAGGACATGGAAGCAACCTAAGTGTCCATCGACAGATGAATGGATAAAGAAGACGTGGCACATATATACAACGGAATATTACTCAGCCATAAAAAGAAACAAAATTGAGTTATTTGTAGTGAGGTGGACGGACCTAGAGTCTGTCATACAGAGTGAAGTAAGTCAGAAAGAGAAAAACAAATACCGTATGCTAACACATATATATGGAATCTAAAAAAAAAAAAAAAAAAAGGTTCTGAAGAACCTAGGGGCAGGACAGGAATAAAGACACAGCTGTAGAGAATGGACTTGAGGACACAGGGAGGGGGAAGGGTATGCTGGGAAGAAGTGAGAGAATGGCATGGACATATATACACTACCAAACGTAAAACAGATAGCTAGTGGGAAGCAGCTGCATAGCACAGGGAGATCAGCTCAGTGCTCTGTGACCACCTAGAGGAGTGGGAGGGAGAGGCAAGAGGGAGGGGATATGGGGATATATGTATGTGTATAGCTGATTCACTTTGTTACACAGCAGAAACTAACACACCATTGTAAAGCAATTATACTCCAATAAAGATGTTTAAAAAAAAATCTGATTAAAAAATGGGCAAAGGGGGCTTCCCTGGTGGCGCAGTGGTTGAGAGTCCGCCTGCCGATGCAGGGGACACGGGTTCGTGCCCCGGTCCGGGAGGATCCCACATGCCACGGAGCGGCTGGGCCCGTGAGCCATGGCCGGTGAGCCTGCGCGTCCGGAGCCTGTGCTCCGCAACGGGAGAGGCCACAGCAGTGAGAGGCCCACGTACAGAAAAAAAAAAAAAAAATGGGCAAAGCATCTAAACAGACATTTTTCCAAAGATATACAAATGGCCAACAGGTACATGAAAAAGTGCTCAACATTACCAATCATTAGGGAATTGAAATACATATATAAATACACACATATACAGTGGAATAGGACTCAGCCATTTAAAAAAATGAAATAATGCCATTTGCAGCAATATGGACGGACCTAGAGATTATCATACTAAGTGAAGTCAGAAAGAGAAAGACAAATATCATATGATATCACTTATATGTGGAATCTAAAATACAACACAGATGAACTTATCTACGAAACAAAAACAGACTCACACATATAGAGAACAGACTGGTGGCTGCCAAGGGGAAGGGGGCTGGGGGAGGGATGGATTGGGAGTTTGGGACTAGCAGATGCAAACTAGTATACATAGGATGGATAAACAACAAGGTCCCTACTGCCCAGGGAACTGTATTCAATATCCTGTGATAAACCATAATGGAAAAGAATATGAAAAAGAATATATATAACTGAGTCACTTTGCTGTACAGCAGAAATTAAACACAACATTTTAAATCAACTATACTTCAACAAATTTTTTTAAAAAAATCATTGTGCTGTACACATGATGGCACAGGAGGAGAAAGGAAGGGAAAGAGGAATCGTGGCTGAGTTGCCCTCAAGAAGCCTACAGTCTGATGGGACAAATGGGACCAACTGGAAAGACACTTAATTGAAACTAATCTGTGGGCTTCCCAGACATGGCCCAGCTACAAGCCTGGTTTAAGCTCCACCTCAAGGGCAGCAGAGTTTTTTGGTTTTTTTCCCAGATCAGCCGAGGGCAGAGCACACTGGACCCTACACACTGTTCTGTTCCCTTCATATTTTGTCTCCAATGACCCCAGGCCCAAGGGATGTGGCCTGTGTGAGCATGTCCGAAGCTGATGGACTGAAGAACAAAGAGGAGACACAAACTCTTACCCCACAACTGGTGAATATTAAGAATTCACTCCCAGCTTCCAAGGTCAAAGTCTCCCAAACTGCCTCTTAGAAGCTCCTAATCCATGAATGAGGTAGTTTAACTTCTTGCACAGACGAGGACAGTGGAAATGGAGGACATGAGAGGGATCAGCTACTCAGACACCCTCCACCAAGGAATATCCCACTTGTAAAAATAAGAGGATTCTTTGGCTGTGAAACTTGCTTAATAATTGAATAAGAAACTTATTTTGATTCCCCAGAAAAAAGTCAGACATTAAGTAATGCAAATTCCCATTCAGCCAGGAGCCAAATAAGCAGAAAATATGAATCACTAGATTCTTCCCCATACACCAGATCCACATTCTATTTCACGGGAAAGAAACAAAGAAAATCAAATTCTCTGACATCTGGATTTTGCTCTATCAAACAGACCACCAGAATGGACTGGGGATGGGGCTGCCCACATTTTCTCAGGGCCTACACTGGGGGCCCTCAGAATCACCCAGAGGACCAGCCACATCCTGTGTGTTCTCCTGTGAACCTCTCAGATCCTTTGAGGTCTAATGGGAGAGACTGGCTCATGACCAGGAAGTTAGACAAATGCAAGGTCAGTGCCTGGTAGGGAAGACGCACAGGGGCTGAGGGACAGACGGTGCGGTCAGCTCACCCAGCCGAGTGGGCCCAAGCTGGGGTAAAACCAGGGAAGGCTTGAGCAAATTTTACCTTCCAGGCAGCACAAAGGTGCTTGTAATTTGTTCTAAGTAAAGATCCACCAGTTTAATAGGTAGTTGCAAAACGATGTTCCCCACTCCCCTTTTAAACGTGGCTGTTTACACCCATAAGCACATCTGACATGAGAGAGTTGGAGAAAGCCCCCACTTGTATGTTTGGGTTCTGATACTGATAACAACAGCTGTTAGGATTTTCTGAACACTTCTCCTGTGCCAGGCACCAGACTAAGCTCTTAATGTGTTCACCCATTTAATCCTCATGATAAGCCCATGAAGCCAGGGCAGTGCTTAAGACAGAGGCCAGATCTGAATCTGCTTTCTCCAAATACTAGCTGTACGACCAAGTGACCTAACTTCCCTACACCTCAGCTTCCTCATCTGTAAAATGCACCACCTTGTAATATTAATACGAAAACTAAATGAGTTCTTATAAGTGTCTGGAACACAGAATGCACAGTCCAAGTATGGCCGTCATCATTATCATCATCGTCATCATCTGTTTTCACAAATGAGACACAACTGAAGCTCACAGGTAAGAAGGCTGAGCTAGATCCCCACAGTCCATTCTACTGTCAAGTTCACTGCCAAGGCCCCGCCCTCCCCTACATTCCCATTCACACAGCATCTGGGTTACACTCTACAAAGCCCCTGTCCTTTGGACGCCTCGGGAAGCAGGGACTTTACATCTTCTCTCTGGTTTGGGAGCAATCATGCTGGAAACACAGCTGGTGTGGACCGCCTCTCCCTGGGCACCTACGCACCCGCCCACACCACCATCTCTTTGGCTGGAACCACGTGCTCCTGGGAGCTCTCCCTCTTTCTCCCTTGGCACACTGTGTACTTTTCTAAGAGGATAGAGACACGCAACCCCATCCAAACAGCAAGAGAACACATCACGCAGTGGTTCCTCAGTGTCACCACACATGTATACATTCATTCTAAACACATCCCATCTTCACGGCCCCAAAACAGGGCTTTATTTTTAGTGAGGAAATACGGCTGCCTCATGGACAGTTTCTATTAATTAATTTTGTCCTGTGAATGGCCATAATTTCTTATTTGCATGGCTTGTGATTTTTGGTTGTTGAATACTGGATATTTTGAATATGTGGCAACTCTGGAAGTCAGATTTTCCTTCCTCTGCCTATTACAGGTTGCTGTTGTTTGCTTATTGAGTTTTGTATTTTTGTAAGGTCTGTAGTCTTTGCCACTGAATTCTGTGTTCCTTTAGCTTATCGGACAACTGCTATTTTGGCAGTTACCTTAAATGTCTGGAGCCAACAAAAGAAATAAAGAAGAATTCTTTTAGAGGAAAGAAAAAATACCCTCTTAGTCTTTGCCAACTGGATCTGTGTCAGGGCACGCCTTGAACACTTAGTAGAGGCTACTTGCAACTCTGCCTTAGCTTCACTTCCTGCTTGCACAGAGCCTGAAGGCCAGCAAGAGATGAAAGCCCAGAGTCTTCTCAGGCCTTCTCTGACTGTGTCTCACTCTTAGCCTGCACATGGCTTTCTCGAGTCCCAGGCACACATGGAAGCTTTGAAAAGCCCTATTCCCACACATGTCTCTTTCTCAGGCTTCTTGATCTCTATTACCTGTCCCAAGTATTGCTGCAGGGTGCTGAGGCCAGTACCTGTCTGTGCCTTTAAATGCTTTTAGCAAAAGCCACCTGTCACCCCAGCCCCAGGAATGCCCTGAGTGAGGAAACAGGAAGCCTTTCCACCTGTCCTGAGGGAGCCACCAGGCAGGCTGACCCCACCACCACAGTTGTTCAAGAATAGTTTCCCTTCTGGCACTCGCAACCAGCACGAGAAGTCTGGGTCACCATCCTCACGGCCATGGAGTGTGGGGGATGGTGGGTGGGCAATCTGAAATGCCACTGCACCCTCTCACCATAAAGAAGCAGTTTCTCTCTTCACCAGGTTTTCCCTTTGTTGTTGTTAGTTTTTGACTAGATTTCAGAGTTCTTCAAAAGCTGACTCTGACAGTCTTCACCAGCTCATTAGTTGTTTTGGGGAAAGAATGGAGCCCTGGACTCCCTATTCCACCAATTTTGGTTGCCCAGCACCTTTTGAGCACTCTGTCTACGTTTGGGGAAATTCCTATATTGTGAGTCTAAACATCCCCAAGGTGGAGGCTCAGGACTTGTTTTCCCTGTCTCCCTTGCAGCCAGTAGTGCACTTACATCCTAGCAAGATTGGCCCTGTATCTCAGAAATACATAAAAACATAAATGTATTAAGGAACACAGGGTGCTTTTGTCATTCAGGATCACATGCTTAGCACTGGCTCAGCATGAACTGTAATCCTAAACATCCCATTTCATAACACCGTTCAGGCCCCCAAGAATGTTCTCCTCACCTCTTACCCTAAAACCTCTAAACAAAGGGCAACTGTATCTAAATATCAGAAAGGTTCGTGGGGGGTGGCCTCTGCCAGTGTTGCAGACAGGCACCATGTCAGAGTGTGCGAAGAACTTTAGCATTGAAAATACTTAAGTGAAAGGACAAATTAACTTCTTAATAACTTCTCCTTCTCAAGCAGCACGTGTGCAATAGATTCTAGCATAACAAGCATCACTTGCCAGCAGTGCTGAGCGTCCATTTTTCTGTTTCTCTTCATGTTCCTGCTTGTCGTTTCCAAGGAACATTTTGCAATTTAAGTAGTTAATATCACGCTCTAATTTGTGTATGTGAGATAGAGAATTTCTATTTGGATAGAAATTTCCATTCTTCTATCCAAAGACAAATATAAAGTAATACCAATTCTTTATATTAGCAACTAGATTGACACTGATTGGTACAACTGCAAAAAGTCATGTAAGAGAAATATTACATAATAAAACTATTAATAAAATTGTTTTCAAAATATTAAAATTTTCTAGCTTTAAACAACTTTGATTTAAAACTTTGATATTCAATACTTATATAATCTGTATTTTGCCCTGTAATTTTAATACCTTTGAATACTTAAAAAGCAACTTCACTGAGGCTTTTGAGCTTTAAAATTTTTTAATTTTTACACTAACTTTCATTTATGTCTTCTATGAAAACATAAATTTTTATATTTTGAAACTAATTACACTTTGTCTTTTGGATCACTACTGCCTGTAGAACATAAACTATGCAAAAACCTTTATTATAACAACATATTTAGTGATTTTATGAAAAATGAAGGCAAGAGAAATAAATTTTATGGACTATATAATAGTTTATAAATTATGAATGTCTTTCTCATTCAAATATTGCTGTCCCATCAACTTGCTCAGAATATATGCAGTAATTCAGTTTAGACATTCTGCCAGCTTCATCATATAAAACCAAATTTGTTTGGGGTTTCATTGTTGTTATGAAGCTGTCAAGATAGGAGATGAGAACAAACATATTTTACTAAACATCTTGTTAGCTTATTACTTTTTTTTTTGTTTTTGTTTTTTTGCGGTATGCGGGCCTCTCACTGTTGTGGCCTCTCCCGTTGCGGAGCACAGGCTCCGGACGCGCAGGCTCAGCGGCCATGGCTCACAGGCCTAGCCGCTCCGTGGCATGTGGGATCTTCCCAGACCGGGGCACGAACCCGGGTCCCCTGCATCGGCAGGCAGACTCTCAACCACCGCGCCACCAGGGAAGCCCTTGATTTATTACTTTTAAATACACAGACATATGACACACAGGCCTCTTTTTGAACTCCTGCCCTGGCACAGTCTGCTTGCAGTCGAGTGTGAAGCTTTGATCCAATAGAACGGTGTTTCTCAACCTGGGGTGATTTTTGGTTGTCTCAACTGGCATGTAATGTGGGGAGGCCAACAATACTGCTAACATCCTATAATGTACAGGACAGCCACACACACACACACACACACACACACACACACACACAGAATTATCCTGCCCAAAATGTCAATTGTGCCAAGGTTGAGAAACCATGCATCAGAGGCTAACATGAAGTCAGTGTGGAACTGATACTAGTAAGGGTGATAGAAACCTCAAGCTTCCAGAAACAGCAGGGGCAAAGAACTCAGGAGCTGAGTTTTTGAACAGAATGGGCCAGAGGTGTAACGGAGATACCAGCCCTGGAGGAAAGCCTCTGGCCCTTCCAGAGACTGAGTTACCTTATATCCTGTAATAAATTAAACTAGCTAGAGTGGTTTCTGTTTTTTGCAACGAAAAATGATGACTAATAAAGCAGGTAGTACTGTATACCAGAAACTAACACAACATTGTAAATCAACTATACTTCAATATTTTAAAAAAGCAGGTAGGACTAATATCCCAGCCCCCATTTGACAGGTGACAAGATTGATCCCCAAGAAGCTCCAGAGCAGATTGGTGAAAGAGCTGCAAGTAGGGCTGTGTTAGTTTGCAAGTAACTAGAATTTAGTTCAAATCAGTAAATTTAATTTTAGCTTTATTAATTTATTTTAAATACACTAAATTTAAATTTAGTTCAAACTAGTACTTTTGAAAAAAAATAGTGGAGAATGTTATTCCTTGCTCACAGAATACGAACATGGGAAGGGTAGGGTGCAGCTGCATCTCAGGAACCACCGGAAGCCAAACACCGTAAGGACCCGATGCATCTGTCTGCTCAGGGACATTCCTCTGTTGCTCCAAGCGTCTTCTTCCATGTGGCCGAAATCATGATAATCAGCAGCACTCAAGGTTTTTATCTTATCATTTCCACCATTTTAAAGACACAAACCTCACGTCTTCCAGGTTCAAAAACCCTCATGTATCCTCTACCTGGTTTGAGGCAGGTGCCCCACCTAAGGACGGACTGTCTGTGTCAGAGGGCTGCGGGTTGGGGGTACGTAAGAGCCACGTGTACGCATGGAGGGGGTTGCGGTGGGTAACGGAAAAAGCCACGTTGAGAACAGAGGGTCCTACAGTCTCCTGACATCCACTCAAAGAATGATAAACCCTATTATTCTATAGCCCACCCATTTCCTTTTTGTAACTTAATAAGCCCTTACTAAATGCCAGAGATTGCTCTTAGCACTTGTAGGCGGCTAGTAACAAAGCAGAATCATCAACGGGTGATTTCTTGCTCTTCCTACTCTGTCACTGCTGAATAGCTGGATCTCTGCACTGTCATCCACACTCCCAGGCCTGGGCTAATGCAGCCCAGTGCCCATCACCATGGCAGAAAGAAACAGGGTGCACGGGAGTTCTCCCACCAGCCACTAGATGCTCCAGCCTGGAACACACATCACTTCTGCTCACAGCTCATTCATTGACCAGAATTAATCACATGGAAAGTCCACGTACCTGGCAGGTGGAGAACCTGAATATTTTGCCAACAGCTCTAATTACCATTCCAGCACTTTACAAGCATTATATTTAATCTTAATGACCACCACAGAGAGTAGTACCATTATTCCCTACATTAAAGATGAAGAAACTGATGCACATAAAGGAAAGGCAACTGGCCCAAGATCACACAGCATGTGATCCATTCTATTAACCGTATCTTTCTTTACTGCCTCCCTTATTTTCTGTGTGGTCTGCAGCACTTTCATTGCCCATCAGATTACTTAAAACATAAAACTGGGAACCTGGGTGCCAGGACAGTGACCTTGAACTGAATCCTGCCCATATCCCACTCTACTCCCATGCTTCCCTGAGACTGATTCTTGGGACCATGGAATTCTGTGGACTCAACACTATAACACAGGCACTGGTTGGGATTACACTTTTAAAAACACTCTCCCATGGCCCAGGGGGTCAGAGATGACTTTTTTAAACATGCTGACATCTTTGATAGGCTAGATGCTGGGGACAGAGATAACAGGGTTCCTGCTGTGGAACATGGACTAGATGTTGGCACACCCTGGGTACCCCAAGTGCCTGGATATAGTAAACATATAATAAATTTAGTTACACACTGAAGATAAAGAGAATGTATGCCAGAACATAAGGGCCAGAAAACTTAGACTGGTAAAGCATTTAAATCCTGACTTTGCCACTCCCTAGCATCTTCAATAAATGGTGTCAAAGCTCTGTGCTTCATTTTTTTCACCTGAAAAACTGGAGCCAGCAATAGTAGCCATCATGCAGAACTAAGATGAAATGAGATGATACATGTAAAGCTCTTATTCCATGCCTGGCATATAGCAGTAAACATTTAACAAACACTAAAAACTACTATTAGCCTTATTAAGGCATTTATATCTTTAGGAGAGAAAAGATAGAGTATAGCAACACATGTTCCTTTTGGAGGAAGATTTACGATGGAAGTGACATTTAAGCTGGATCTTGGGAACACCTCTGGGGAAGAGGAGAAGGCATTCCAGGTGGGGTGAGCCATAAGCAAGGGCTCAGAGGTGGGGCACATATGTGGGGGTGATTTAGAGTTTAGGATTAGATTATCTCTATATTAAAGATGAAACAACTGGTATGGTCAGCTGTTTTGGGAAAGTGAATTCGACTGGAAAGCCAAGTAAGAATCAGACTTCGGGTCTCCCAGAGCTTGCTTTCTTCGGGGTCAGTAGTGGAAAGCGAACTTCCTAATTCCTAGCCTGGGGAGAAGGGAAAAGTAATCTCAGATGCTGACCTGACCAAGGAAGACTGTAATAACTCTGGCTTTCCCAGAGAACTGAGTACTCAGAATTCTATCTACCCAAGTTACCCAGAGGCAAGGCAAAACAGGTTCTAAATGAGGGCACGGCATGCACTGGCGTGGACACAGACGTGCTGCTAAAACATGGAGGATGTTCTTGGCAGCGGTTTTGACTTCCAGGGTCTGGGTACATGCTGCGGCCCCCTTTAACACTGACTCAGAGTGCATCTGGTGGGCTGTCCCACTCCGAACCCCAGATCTCTGCCTGCTGGCAACAGTAGCACGTTAGGAGGAAAAGCTGAGTTCACACCACAGCAAAGTACAACTCTGAGCCAAGTCATTATGCCAGCAGGAACCTAAACTATCTCCAGAGCCTCAAACCCAGGTGTCTAGACCCAGCCAACCAGCCTCCGGTCATGTTACAACTCTTACTGGGTCTCAGAAACAAGGACTAAGGCCACCTGCTTCCTCACTCATGTGCTGTTAAATTCATCAACAGGTCACCCAATTTTCCTTATCCAGATTTTTCCCACCCTTGTTCATTTTAAAGGACACAGCATCCCTACTAATGGCAAATAGGGCCATTTTCTTGTCCTCACTTTAGCATTTGAAGTCAATGCCCAGTATGATATTCAGTCAAGGTGTACTTACTGAGTCTTCCCCTATGTGCCACGTATCAGGCTAGAGACAACAGTAAACAAAACATGGCCTCCATCCACCTAGAGCTTACAACCTTGGCATTAAGAGAACCAATCAACCATTAGCTCTTTGGTCTTCTAGACTCACTTCACTTCAGCGTCTGACAAATACAGCTGTAAAATGACTGTCAAGTGCTATTTTATATAACCTCATCTTTCCCTCAACTGAGGTAGGTTTTTTTCCATTATCTCCAATATACAGATGAGGGAATCAAAGTTATTACGTGGAAAAGCAGACCTCAATTCTGGTGTACTGAGCCCCCAAACCCATGTTACTTACTCATGGCCTTCCAAACATCAGAGGCCCCAAACCCAGACATGCCTCTCAACTTTTCTTCTCACATTTTAGCAAGGGAGGCCTACCACATGTGGTTACCAGCCACATCTCTAGGGCGTCTAGGTACTCCTGTTTCCCATATCTTACAGTAGGCCCTCCTTCCAGGAAGTTACTAAGTTACTGAATACAAGCCATGCACCAGTCCATGTTAGCAACCCCATGAGGTTAAGTTGTCCCTGTTTACCCAACAGGAAGAACAAAGAAGTTGTCACTTGCCAGAATTCACCTTACGCCAGGTCAGCGAGGCTTTTACCAAGACTGTCTGACCCAGAAGAAAGTCAAAAAACAGCCCTATAGGAAAGTTATCAAAACAATCCCAATGGAGAACTGTGAAACTTATCCTTTTCTGAAAAGAAAAATAAAATCAAACCTATACATCAAACAGGTTTAGGCACCTAACATCCTATTAGGTCTATTGGACATCTTGTAATAAGGCCTACAACCTGACAGCCTTTTTAACTTTGGCCCACTTGACCAGCAGACAACTGAGGAAAAGTAGCTGCTGTCTTTTTTTGTAAGGCTGAGCTTCCCCATTCACCCTACTCCTATGCAGGAAAATACAGCTGGCTAGGTGCTCAATAACATAACATACCCAGGATCTCTTCCAAGCGTCCTTTCTCCTTGGCCAGACCCACCAAGAATCAAGAGTCTAGACTGTGCTGTCCAATACGGAACACCAGCCACATGTAGCTATTAAAAGAGGCTAGTCCCAACTAAGATGTGCTTTAGGTATAAATAAATGTACAGTGTTCATCATTTCAAAGACATCATGAAGAGTAAAATCCCATTCATTTTTCACATCAATTATATGCTGAAATTTTAACTTTTGAACACAAAATGTTATTAAAAAAAAAAATCAATCCCAGCTGTTTCTCTTTGTCTTCACGCGGCTACTAGAAGGCTTAACTACACATGTGGCTCTTGTTACAGCTGTACTGGACAGCACTACTCTTAGAAGGGAGAGTGGAGCCGTGGTCTGTTTCACAAAAGCCACCCCTGCCCTCTCTTTGGTGTCTGAGCTCTTTACAAGCATTTCCCAGGTCAAGTGGTCCAGTAAACTAATTCTCCCCAATTCCAGAATATACTTGGTGACAGGTTTATAGTAAAACTAGTTTTTAAAAGATGGTCCACTTTTTGGAAAAAATGACATTTTATAACCACATATTGCTAAAATGTCCCTGATATGCCATCCAAATTTACTTTGAGATGAATCTTAGTGAGCTGTGGGGCTCTAGTTATCTGCTTCCTTATGAGCACTTACATAATCAACTACAACCATATCATATTTTTAGGGCTTGAAATGTGTATTCTGTCAAACTAAAAAGAGGAAAGGCACCACTCCTTCCAGGGTTAATGTAAGACTCCAGAAAGGTACAGCTTCACCACCTGGACCCCAACCCAGAGTCAACCATCCAGGGCCAGACACACCCTCCTCTGGTGAGCCACAAGGGTGACGGCGAAAGTTATCCCAAGTCAAAACTTTCTTCTACGTCAAGGAAACAGCATTCACCAATTAACACAAAGGCTATACACTCCCGCAGACGCTCTTGCTACTCTGCTGTACAAAGTTCAAAACGACTGAGGGAAGCACCAGAGTCCTCTGAGGCATTTTATTTGCACGTATGTATTACATCCCTAGAAAAAGAATCCAAGGATTTTCCCTCCTGTGTGTTTTCGTCTTGCTTCTTCATGGTCCATGATGCCAGCTGAGGTTGTCAGTACAATGAAACTATGGAAAGTTTAAAAAAAAAAAAAAAAAAAAAAAAAAGCTGGTAAGTTTTTCCTAAGAATGTTCAACACAGAGCTACTTTCTGGTACAGAAAAACTCCAACATTTATCAATGCTTAAGATGCCTTCCCATAATGGACACACAGACTAATGCTGCCTCCACAGGCTGGCAGTACACAGGCACGGTTCCTAGAACCAAAGACCCAAACCCAGAGATATCAGCTATACACATACAGCCCTGGCCTCAGCTAACAACGAGAAGCAATGTTACCTAAGAGCAAAGACTGGAACTCCTTTAACTTCAAAATGTCACTTTCTGCTCTCAAGGAGACATGCAATCTAAAGCATTAAAGTACTGACTGAATTGTTTCTGCCACTTACTGTGTGTACCATCATAGGCAAGCTACTGTACACAGTTATTTGGACAAAGGGCGTCCCACCTGTCCTGGCTACCTCATGGGTTACTATGGGGATCAACGTAAGACACAGAAGGTATGCCAACTGGGAGGCATGAAAATTAGTAGCGTAACTACAATCAGAAATGACTCGCTCATAACACTATACCTGTTATACGGCAACCACGAAGTGGGAGTAAATTCAGCATCGCCAAACATGACTGTGGGTTTAAGTTCTTAACCACAAATAGATAAGCACTTACTGTGTCAGATCTTAAAGTGCTTTACCAGAACTAAATCAGGTGATACTATAACTTACAAGAGAACTACCACCATTTTTAAGATCAAGAAATCAAGGCTATGACTTGCCCAAGGCCTCACAGGTTTAAAGCAGAAAAACCAGGATTTGAACTCAGTCTCTTACCGAGGAGGAAGATTTTCAAATCGAGTTTCCCCAGAGGCCAATGGTTGAGAAGTCATTCTGGCCATAGGAGGGGATTCACAGTGAATATATATGAACTATATGCACTGAGCCAAAAGAGCAGACATTAAAGGGCACACAATTCTGCTGTCTCTCAGCCAGCCTCAGCTCTTCCACGCCTCTCAGAAACTAGAGCCTAACACATGAAGTATGGCAACACAGGAGCTAATCCTTGAGTCAAGGATGGAAACGGAGACAACTGCTACTGCTATTAAGTTAAAAAAAAAAAAAAAAAGCTCAAGTCAAACTGCATCACAGGGATCCACAGCATTAACTTTTAAATACGGAAAATTGACTCACCCAAACTGACGGGATGGGAGCAGGTTATTCTGCCATTTTTCTAGATCTTTGAGTTGCACATCAAACCTGGGGCTGATCACTCCACACTGTAAAAACATAACAGAAAACGCTGTTCACACTTCACCAATAACAGAAAAAGAGTAACACTAAAATGCATTTATAACTGAATAGTCATATAAACCAACCAACTCAACATTTAATGGGCAACTATTCTGTACAATCTTTGATATAAATGCCATGTGAAAAACACAATTAAGACTATGCCTACCTAGGAAGAAAAGGCAAACTATTGAAAAAGTCAACAGAAGAGGTAAAACACCAAGATAACACCAGTGTGCATTCCTATGGCCCACAGAGCTGCCTCAGCACAAATGACCAGATTTTAAAGAACTCAAGTCTTAGACAAATAAATTATAGTCAAGCCCTACTAATCTAGCAAAATGTATAGAAGGCAGAAACAGGTAAAGAGTTATCCCACCCGCATGCTACGACAGTGCTGGGTGGGAGAGATGACACAGCAACAACTGTCCTCCAAAGTGAGAGCTAAGAGCCAAGGCACTACAATCCATCACACCTAAACCATACAACACAATAAAGTTTCAAATATCCACTAACAGGCTACATGAATCTATCCGTGGGTTCACACAAGGTCTATGACTACATCCAACTGGGTGGAAAATGAGGGGACTAAAAGGCTCTTTAGTTAATTAGAGCTAAATGTGACCCCGCCCTCTGCTAGACCACCAACTCTAGAAATCACTAGCACACTTAAAAAAAAAAAAATCAAAGCAGGAAGCCTCCTGCTGTTTACACACAAGAAATGATCACGTGAGAACACTCAGGATTAGTACCTTCAGAGGGCTAAGGGAGCGGACAGAAAGCTGTGTGTGCACATCCACATAAGAATCATTCAAGATTCCAAGATGCTTAACTGTAAACTAGAAGAGGCTATGAGATTGGAACTTAGTGAAGTCTTTGGAGCTGGTACACTTCCCTAGACAGATCTGAACCCACAGAAACTGAAAATGGACCTGTCATGCCCAACTGCCCCATGGCAGGAGGGCCACTCAGGTTCTTCTTTTTATAACATCACCTTATCAGCTACAAATGTCACTTGACCGTCAAGGGCAATCCCACACTGGATGCAAGCAATACAGGGATAGGAACAAGGAAAACCCAAGCAAGCTACAGTGAAAGACCTTTCTGAGGCCTCTACACTACCACACCCAGGCTTGCTTTATTCCAGCAGCAAAAATCCCTTCCATTCAGCTAGCAGAACTCCAGCACATCCACTCCCAAAGCAGATGAATCTTAAGAGGATACAATCAAGGCAAGAATTTTCTTAATCTATAATCTTTAAACACTACCTTACTTCCCAACTGCATTACATTTCCACAATAAGGTACATCTATCTCCTGCATGAAGGAAACTGAGGCAAAAATGTCTTATAAAGTAAGAGAACTGCAACTGAGAGAAACCAAAAACTAATTCAAACAGTTAAATGTGGCAGGGCCTGGATTTCAACTACCTGTTAGCCAGGATTTTCTAAACTAGTATACCACTGAACAAGGATGTCACAAATGAGTTCCATTTGGGAAATACTCTGTTCAAACTTATTTCTCAAGCTGTTATGTGTAGTTCAAGAGAAATGTGGTACAGGGCACTTCTCCAACTAAGTTTTTTTGGTTTTGCTTTTTTAACATCAACAAAAGCTGCTGCAGGACAGCTTTAAACTATATACTGGAACCAGCTCTTCCACAGTTTACTGAGACCTTGAGCAGGACTCAGCTCTCAGCTTCCTAACTCCTAAAAACAGGGGAAAAAAGACACGCCCTCTTGTACTTCAAGAACATTGTGAAGGTCAGAGTGAAAGAGAAGTGAATCCAAATCCTTCCGTGGGATTGGAGTCTAATGGCTACAACAGAACAAGACATAGGCCCAAAATTCCCTTCAAAAATTCTTCAAAGGCTTCAAATTCAGTAGTTTTCATCTGACACTAAGTATCCACACAGGAAGCAAATTCACTATGTAAGGAACCAACTTTGTGAAATAGGAATTGTTGGTCCAGGAAATAACCTTATCAATAAATCTGGCCGTCACTAACCACTCACTTTCTTGGCCCGTGTGCCCAACTCTGTTGGACCCCTTGCAAATATGAAAGCTACAAACCTGAACACAGAAAGCAGGGTAGCAGCTTAGAGACCCCCAACTTGCTTATAGACAGATACCTGCCCCCAAAATACATGGAATCAGTTAAACCACAAAGTCAAAAGAATCAAACAGATTCAGTAGATTATGCCTACAGGGAGAAGAGACCTGAAAGACATACATTCAGCTTATGTCAGCAAAAACAGAAATATTAATAGTTAGAGAATCCCATACTCTCTGTTCAAAATACCCAACAATCACCAAGTGAGACGAAGGACCAAAAGTTATTTACATTGTCAGGACTAGTGGCCTTGAGCCACCCAAGATTCAAACACCAGTATCATCGGTTGTTCATTTTCACCCAACCCTCCCGCATCTCCCTTCAGATACCTTCTACTCCACAAACACTAGGTTAACTCACAATTCTACCTGGAGAACAAACGAAGTAAAAGGTCCTATACAAAAATTAACGATTTTATTCAATCCCTAATCTTTTTAACCTAAAGCAAGCACATTATCTGATTCTACAAGGGCAATTATAACATGGAACACCTTGGTAGACCATTCTGAAGGTTCTTAAACATGGAAGATAATCAATCCTTACCTTATTTAGCCTGCCTGTGAGGTTCACAACAATTTTCCCAGCCCTGTGATCATCGATGATTTCAAATTCGCCAATGTAACCTACAGAACACAAGTGACTGTATTAAAAATAATTTTTAAAATTTAGGGGGCAACACCCAGAACAATCCACCCTGAAATGTTAAAAAGGGGATTATTTCCTCCTTGCCTTTTCACGGCTTCCCACTCCCAAAGGCTACCTCGTGCCCAAGACAAAACAATCCTCCTTTCCATCCCAAGGAGCTCTTAGGTTCAGGGCCCTTTCAGTGACATGTTGCAGCTGCAATGTTACACAAAGAAAGGCCATTTTAGCTGCCAAACTTTCTCCTCCTTTCAACAGTTCTACCCTACTCAGTATTTCTTGAACAGCATCATTTGTCCAGAACTACCCTGTCCACAGCCCCAATCAATTGCATTAGTTCCCATGTATGACTGCCACCTTGTTCTCCCATCTTCCCACATCTCTCCAACAGTTAACTTCTACAGGACCCATTCTGTAACATGTTTACCTCAAAACATAATAAACAGCAAGACACTTACCATGCTTCATCATCACAGTGAGAAACCTGACGATGACTTTGGAGCACGGCCTAATAAGAACCTGGCGTTTGCCTCTCTTTTCGGCATTGTTGATACTCTTGAGAGCATCAGCCAGGACATTCATGCGCACCATTATGGCTGTTCAGGGAAGACAAAACAGGGGTTTTATTGGCATTGCCATTAAAAGGCACCCAATCATTCCACTGCGAACACATCCTTTCCTTTCTGCCTCTATCATGAGGAAGTTTCCCCATTTCTAAGCAGGCTAGTTCCCCAGGATACCCAGAGGAATATGTCGACTGTGTCGAATCAAATAATTCATTTGATTATTTCATTAATCAAATGAAAATACCAGCCATGGTAGGTCAGTTATCCAGAACGGGAGCTGATAATCACCAGCAATATTTTCCAAACTTCTGGAATCCAGCAGCATCTGTACTATTTAACATTGTCCTTTAAACCAACTGACTCAGTGTCAGCCTTGTCCTAACACCCAAAAGATACTACTCAACTCTCACCTAACACCCGTAACTATTAAAATGAAACGTCCGTCCTTGTGCCATCTAAAATTATGACCAACAGCAATCGTAGCACACTGGTAGGCAGAAACATTTCACATGCACCAGAATGGACTCTATCACAATGGGCACGAACTTCAATAGTTTTGAAAGCTAAGAATAGAGGCATGCCTCAAATGACAACAGTAGGGATCCAACCTGCTTCCTCAAGCTCAACAAAGTGTCTGAGGGGAAACCCTGGAGCCCAGACGACCCAAGTTCGTTCCCAGCAAACCGCCACCCCAGGCAGGATCCAGTTTTCCCTCCTGAGGATCTTCTGTCTCCCAAGCTCCCGGCGCGGCCGAAGTAATGGGAAGCTGCACGGCTCACCAAGGCTACGGCTCCCCGATGCTTCTCGGAGCCAAGGAGCTGCCTCGACCACTAATGGGAGATCCTGGCGCCGCCGAAAGAGTCGGGACTGCCCCCTGACGGTCGAAAGCTCCGGGTCCCGCCGGGGCTGCGGCCTGCGCCCCAGAGGCTGGGCTCCCCAGAGTGCAGAGCATGGGGCGGCCGGGCAGGACTCCCCCCTCCGCCTGCCCAGACCCCTGCAAGGATAGTATCCCCGGCCCAGGAGGTCTCCGACATCCTCGCAGGGCACCGAAGCCCAGTCCTAGACCATAGGATGGCACCGATAGCTGACGGATGATACTAGATGGTTCAGAGAGAGACACTCACCGGCACGGAAAGATGGCGGAAAGAAATTGGGAGGGGCGAGTGCACGGAATTATGGGAAGCGGTCGGGCTATCGCGAGACTTTCAAATGACCGCCAAAACCAAAAAAAATTAAAAAATGAATTGCCTAGTGGAAGGAGGCGGGTGAGGGGCGGAACCTCCTCAGGGGTGGGCAGTAGAGAGTCGATGGAGTCGAACACCCAGGCGAGGCCCTGGGGAGCTAGCTGGTGGAGGTGCGGCGTTAGCACAGGTTCGACTCCCTTCTAGCATCTAATCCGTAAAAGTCAAAAACTGACAAGGGCCTAGATATTTGCAAATTTTTATTGCAGTGACTGTTTACCATTTAGAATTAATTTTGATACTTGCGTATTTACAGTATCTCTAGAAGGACCCACAAGAAATCGGTAAATGCCTCTGGGAAGGGCGTTAGGAACTGGGATGGAAGACTTGCTTTTCTCCCAATACAATTTAGTTTTTTTTTTGAAACATGTATAGATTACTTTTTCATACGGTCAACAATATATTTTTTAATCGGTGCTTCCTTTTTGACTCTCCCTAAATATTAGAAATTATTTACTGGAGTTCCAGGCTTTGCTTTTGAGCTCTGAGATACACAGTTTGGAAGAAAGCCACAAATGTTTCAAAATAAACGCTCAGCCTTTTAAGCGCTTTCAAAATAAACGCTCAGCCGTCTCAAATCCCAGGTGAACAGATGAGATAATGGTGACAAAGGGCTCGCAAAATGTCTGGCACGTAGTATATAAATGCTCAGTAGGTACGGCTTGAAGCCCGGGGTCTGACGGCCTGGGAGGAAGTGAATTCTGGCTCCGCCCTCTCCGGAGCTGAGTAACCTCAGGCTAGATACCCAACATCTGAAACTTCTGCCATAGACTTCTTTCCTCTCTGCTGTCACCCTTACCCTCCCTTCTTACCCTTCCTTGTGTTTCCCACTTGGCCGCCACAATGATCGCTTTAAAACTTGTCAAACCTTGCACTCTCCAAGGGTTCCTAGCACCCTCAGTAAAATCCAAATTCCTTACCAAAACCAAGGTCCTCTCTGACTTGCACACCCGCCTCCTTGCCTAGGAACATCATCCCCCCAACTTTCGCCCCTGGCTTGCTTTTCTTCAGATACACCAAGCATACTCTGCCTCAAGGCCTTTGCATTTGCTTTTCCCTTTAACTTGAGTATTCCTCCCCCCCCCAGTTTATCCCGAGACTTGCTCCCCACTCCCTTTCCTCAGGTCTCTATTCAATCACACACTCATACAACCTTCTCCCCATTCCCCCCAACCCCATTGCCCCGCTTAATTTTTCTCCATAGCACTTACCATCTGAAATATTGGAAGTGTATTTATCGTCTGTCTCCGTTAAGTAAGCAGGGATTTGGTTGGTTTTGTTCACCGCTGTACCCACAGCGTCTAGAAAAGTCATCTGGTACATAGTAGGCGGTTGACACGTATTTGATGAATAAATGAATGGGCAAATCAGTTTCCCGATTTGCAAAATGGGGATGATACACCAATCAGTTGAAGTTGCTATGAGGGTAAATGAAATAATCCAGATAAAAGAGACACATAAAACCCGGGAGCCTGCGTGCTCAGTCAGTGTCTGTGATTAGCATCACAGCCCACCTCCCCCACCCCCAATGCTTCTCAAATCCCAGGTGAACATTGAGGAGAACCAAGCTCCCAGTTTGAACATCTCAGGGATATAGAAATCTCTGGTTGTAACTTACATTTACAAAAGGACATTTGCTTTTCTAATGAACATTTCCTTTAAGAACTGGTTACCTGTACACTTAACAACACATTCTGTTGACTAAAAATGTGGTGCTCACCTCGAGGGCCTTAGCAACAGTGGGAAGGTAAGTGAATAAATCCACTTTTCTTCAAGAGCCTTACCATAAATAGAAAATTCGTACCACCCACTATCTCTTTATACACTTCCTTCATTCATTCATCCCTTCATTCAGGAAATATCTAATGAGTGCCTACCATGTGCCTGCCAGGTGTTGTACCAGGTGAGAGGACAAAAATGTCAGTTCTTGCCCTTAAGAGGTACAGATCCTAGCAGAGACAGATCAGGACGCCAATATGAAGTGCTGTGAGAACGGAGAGGTGGCCTGGAAAGTTGCTAAAGCTTTCACAGAGGAAGCGCCATTTGATCTGTGTCGTGAAGGGTGCTAACAACTACTAATTCCTAACTGCCACTAAGTGCTTCCTGTAGATTAACTGAATCCTCAAAACAACACACGCAATTACATAATGTCCCTGTGAGATCTGTACTATTATCTCCACTTCACAAATGAGGGAGCAAACTAAATTCAATCTTAACTCAGTCTCCAAATTTTGCTGTAGGTTAAAAAATCAAAACAAAAAAGTGGTCATTTATAACTTGTCTAAGCTACTAAATTACTTGTGGGGTTTTGGGATCCTGAAACGTTAGGAAGGGTGTGTGGCCTATAGATAATAAGAGCTAGGAGGGCATATAAAGATGGACAGAAATCTCAGAATGGTTGGGCTGGAACTGGGAAGAGGGTAGAAGGGTGGAAATGGAGCGGGAGGGCCATGTATAAATTGCCTCTTGTCATCCTGTGAATTCTGGAATGACAGGACCTCTGCCAGAGGTGGTGCAAAGGCAAGAGTTGAAAGGGGACCTGTGCTGTGGCCAGAGCTAGCACAGGAGTAGCCAAGTTGGCCTGGGGAGTAATCATAGCTGCATGTGGAAGACCAGCATTTCAGAGCATCCAGTGACCAGGAGGAGACCTATGGTGACTGGGTTGAGACTTCCCTGTTCTGGACATCATCAAGCCCCCAGGAGGTTCCAAGGAAGGATCCATACGTTTTGGGGAGAGGGGGAGCAAAGAGATTTAATTTGACATTGAATCTGTTCCCAGGATCCACTACGTATAGATAGTAAGGCCTAATGATAAAATATCCAACTGGGGCTCTTTTTTTTTTTTTTTTTTTTTTTTTTGCGGTATGCGGGCCTCTCACTGTTGTGGCCTCTCCCGTTGCAGAGCACAGGCTCCGGACGCACAGGCCCAGCGGCCATGGCTCACGGGCCCAGCCGCTCCGCGGCATGTGGGATCTTCCCGGACCGGGGCACGAACCCGCGTCCCCTGCATCGGCAGGCGGACTCCCAACCACTGCACCACCAGGGAAGCCTGGGGCTCTATTTTTTAAAAAATTCTAAGTGCAGACAAAAGTCACCCACCAATTATTTACTGAGCAGCTCAGGTATCGAATTCTGAGCTAGGCCCTAGGGTACAGAGGTGCCTTGGCAGGCACTCTCTCCTGCATGGCTCCCTGCCTATTCTTCCAACCAGGCCCTCTCACACATCACCTTTGGCCATCAGTTATTCATTGTATCTCCTTTTCCATCTAGGGTGGTGCCTGGATGTTTACTGGATGAATAAATTTAAACCTTTTATTTCATTTTATTCTTAAAGAGCACCTTATAACCATGTAATGATCACACAGGGTAGTTCATTAATTGGGTACATAAATCCGATCATGTAAACGTTGTACTGGCTAAGCTATAAAGAAAGGACAAAAGGAGGGATTCCAGATTTTTTATTTTTCCCCTTTTACACAAAACAAAGTAGAAGAAATAATACAGGATTAAAACTGCAAAAGTAGTTAATTGGTAGAACACACATACACACAAAAATCTAGGAAGACAAGCTTATTTACAGTGAGGAAACATGTAAATTACGGTAGTTTGTATACGAAACATTAAAAAAAGAAAAGTCAAACATATGCTACATGGGTGCCACTGTTTACAGCAATATTGAAGGAGAGAAAACAACACTTATTTAGGAACAGATATACCACAAGGTCCAGGTTTTACAGCATCAGTGCAATAAATTCACAAAACTATATCACAGCTAGTTAATCAGTTTAAGAATTGTTCCCAAGTATGTCACATTTCCAGCCTTCAGAGGTTCATTCCTACAGATTTCAACTACTCCATCTATGGGGACCAAAAGCAGCCAGTGTTACCATAAAATGAGAATCTTGAGGCTTACCTTTAAAGGCTTATTCTGGTCTTGAAAAACTAGTAGGATTTTCTACTGAAATGAATCTTGACTAAATACAGGATGAGTTTTGTTCTTTATTGGCTGGTCTTGGAGTGAAGGTCATAGACATGACTCTTAACCTATTATGTACTTTAGTTTCATTTAGCTGAAAATCTGAAATCAAAAGTATGCTAAAAATCCTAAATACCATCTTGCGTAAGCCTGCTACTAAAAAGCACTTAAGGATGTACTAACTTCAAGTTTAAGTGCACGGGAACAAGAGTTCTAAGCCTGTCAGGTTACCCATTTGGGAGGGAGGATCAATGCTTCCAACAAATTGCTAAATTCTGCACAAGGGAGAAGCCAACACATACTAGGCCATGGAATTACTTTCATTTTATTCCATGAGGATTCTTCTCCCACAGTGTCGAAACAGAATGAGGAATGAATCTTAACTGGTCTCTTCATCAGAAGTGGTAAACTTGGTTTCTGTATTCACGAAGCCAGACAGCTGTTTAAGCAGACTGTGGAGGCAGACAGTAGAACCAGCTTCCTGTGGTCACAGACCACTATCTTGTACCCAGCTAAAGCAAAGATCAACTTGAACAGTTATCCCAGGCCACTGTTAACTGTACTAAAGGATGAAGTTCACCACTATATTATTTTAAAAGTAAGAGTTCAATTAACCCTGGGTGAGAAAAACCAAGACGAGTGGTAATGATGAATGAGTTGTCCATATAAGGCCAGCGGATGACAACACACCCATGAAGACACTGGGCATAAAGCCTTACTTGGCAAGTCAGAATTTCTACTAACTAAGGGCAGAATGAGGGACAGCAAAGAGCTACATCTGTAACATTTTAGTATCCAGACAGCATAACAGACACTGTCCCCAAGGACAATGTATACACCATTAATCACACTGCATAAAGCAGATGTATTATTCATTTTTCTTTTCTTTTTGTTTGAGAAGCTTGTTTATCTCTCTTTTGGCCATTCCAATGTACTTCGAAATGATTCCATGTTGGTTTAGTCCAGGAAGCAAGAGTAAGAAAGTCACTTAAAATTAAAAACAAAACAAAATTACAAAGGCAGCAATTAACTTCCCAAAGATTCTAACATTTTATAGAAGGTAGTTCTTCAGACTATTACACACTCTAATGGGAGGAAGTAACATGAAACCCATTATTTCCATTGGTATTTATCCCCAGAAGCTTCTGCTTCATACCTCCCAACCTCAGATAAGACACACTGCTTATTTTTACCTCTTGCACATTACTTTCTACCTTGGTTATTAGTTCTTTGTCTTAACTTCTGGTAAGACCACAAACTCACTGAAAACAAGGACCTGGGATTTAGTCATCTTTCCATACTCACACAGTTCCTTAATCACTGCCTGGAACTCAGGGAGCAGGAACATATTGCTTACTAAATTCCAGTTAGACTTTACTGGCCAGGATGTGCCTGCAGTTTGTCCTCAAAGACTTACCTATCAGGTAGGTGAGAAGGAGGTTGTGGACTTGCTGTCCCACCCAAGCAACCGCAGCAAGAGAAATGATCATGGTCATGAAGTACTAATAATGAAAATAACAAGAATTTATCAACTCCTAGAAACAGACTAAGAAGCGAAACTTTAGGAGGTTGTTTCAAAGATTGGAAAATAACTCCGTTTTTATTCCCATTTTTCTTTAAAAATATTTAGTATCTATATATTATATAAAACCCATAGAAAACTCCCTAGGTCTCCTTTATAGAATTTACATACATTCTCTCCTAGAATAACTATAATTCTGTATGTAAATTAAGTAGTTTGTAAGTTAACTACTTTTGCAATTAATAACTTCACATAGTAACCTCAAGTGAAGCTAAGAGAAAAGAGAACAAATGCTTCCTAAGTATATGTCTTTTACATTTATTTCAGTAAATAAAAGAGAAACAAAAAATTCACCTCTACAAGAATAAAAAATTGAATGCAAAATGTAATTTTAACTTTTAGCTTAATACAGATAAATACTTATGAATGTACTCAGAGGAGTTAAACCAACAGATAATGATAAACATCAAACTACAACTAGAGTAAAGCAAAAAGGCTTTACACTACAATGAAGGAAAAATTGACTCAATCTTAAAATGTTGCTTTACTTAAATAAGTCAAAACTAAAAAAGTACCATTTTAGGCTTTTCTTCCTTTAGCGTAAAGAGGCGTTTCCACCAGCCCACAGCTCTGCGTCGAGTTTTTACGAGATTGCTGCAAATTTCATGGAATCTCTGCTGTTGCTCAGTGGTCCTAGGAAAAGAATCTTCCCTTTTACTATAGGCAAATCTTAACAGTAAACAGAAATACACCGTCCTCTCAAATTTCAGAAACTATCTTCTAAAGAAAATCTAAATAAAAACAACAATGATTCACCATTATCTTATAGAAAAAGTTCTTAAACCATTAAGACTCCTTTTGGGAATTCCCTGGTGGTCCAGTGGTTAGGACTCTGTGCTCTCACTGCAGAGGGCCTGGGTTCAAAACCTGGTCAGAGAACTATATCCCACAAGCTGCTCAGCATAGCAAAAAAGACTCCTTTCATAGCACAGGAATAAGTTTTACCATAAAGACACACGTGTGTGTACAAAGTAATGGCTATCTATGGTTCTAAAGCCAAATTTGGTCAATGATAGTAACAAAAACCTCATGACTACTATGAGCCATGCAGAAATCAGTATGAATTAATTTCTCTATTCCTATGTTATTTTGCAGATCCCAATGAATCCTGGGTGGTGACCCATCAGAGTCCTTGAGGAAGATGTGAAGTTTCAACCAAACAGTTATATTTAAGCACTCGTCAGTAAGATAATAACTACTAGCATTCAAAGCACAATACCCTCCACTGGGCTTCATACATTTGAGGCCTAGGCAGCCACAAAGAGCTCAAATCCAAATTCCTTATAAATTTAGTCCCATTGAGGGAAAATATAATCACAAACAAAACAGCAGTAAGAATACAAAAAGATCCTCCAAAAAGCCCTTTGTAGTTTATAATGTATTTTGGGTTCTGATTTTTTAAAGAAATTTTGCCTTTGTACTGTCTTTGCTATACAGACATGATGGCTGCTATAAAAAGTAAGCCCTATGCTGGAGATGTGTTGCTTTCTCTCCTCTAGTCCTTGTCCCTATGAATCTGCAGTGACAGATACAGTAGAAGGGCTTCTACTGAGCCCTGGAACTTCTTATAAATAATCAGACCTCGTATGCTGCCCATAGTCAAGGCTGGACTGTGGGTAGGCAACAGTGTTCTTCCTTCTTCATAAAGGTCAAAAAACAAAATCGCTCTGTAGATAAGACTGAGCCACATACTGATTACTACGAAACTTCAAGAGCTTACTTCTGAAAATTTTTCTCCAGGAGTTATGAATTAGCAGAGTAGAATGTTATCTGGCTAATAAAGTCAGGGTCTGAGGTTGATTCTGTTAAATTGCTACATTGCATAGTTACAAACTTGCCCCCCAAACAGCAGCACAATGAAAAACAATTCAAAGCACATTTGCTAACACTAACCATTGTGCTATGGCAGAAACATCTTTATTTCAATACAAAAATGCTTAATTATCCCATAACTTAAGCAAACCCTACATTTAAAATTCTTATTTTTATAGAATTATTTTATAATTTGCTATTATCAGGAGAACGAAAAACTACAGGCACAAGTAGACTACCAATTAAATTAAAATAAACAACCAAGGGAGAATAGCAGCTAGGAGAAAAAAAATCCATTCCTATATCTAGTTTTGCTCACTATTTGGATCAAAAGAGAAATGCAACATTCCAGAAGGAAGTTAAAAAATACTTTAACAGGATCCACAGCCACTTATCTTGGGAACTCATAAGTAACCCGTTCAAAGAGTGGTATAAATGCAATCAACAACCCACTTATATATACAGCTTGAACGTATTCTAAAGCACTTTTGCTAACCTCCACTGCACTACCTCAAGGTCTCAACGTGAAACACAAGATCAATCTTTTTCTTTTTTTTTTTTGAAGTCTTTATTGAATTTGTCACAATATTGCTTCTGTTTTATGTTTTATGCAGGGATCGATCACGCACCCCCTGCATTGGAAGGTGAAGTCTTAACCACTGGACCACCAGGGAAGTCCCAAGATGAATCTTAAAAGTCAAAATATTTCACAGCACCCAGAAGAGTCTGCCTAATAGAAAAGTAGACATTCAATAAATAGTTGCTAAATGAACAGGCAAAAAAAATCTACGTTACTGTTTTCATATTCATTCAAAAGTAATTGGTGAAATTAATATTACAATATCTTAAATATCAATGGAAAAAATGTAAAAGTAGACATACTACTTTTATGGAAAGCCCATTATGAGGTCTGCAATCCTTGATAAAACATTACCTAAAAAAGCCTCACTTCAATAAAAACGTCTAGGAAGAAAAAAAAGTCAAAATAAATGCTAGAGTATAGAAGAACTATGGAGATATAAGTACTGGAAGTTTGTGATTTATATCTGAATCAGCTAAGAAATTCTATACATCAAACGATAAATCTAACCCCTAGCCACCTGATAGTTAAGACAATTCTCTGTGCTTAATTACAACACACTAGTCATAACTACCTGGTGCAGTAACTTCTCAGAAATTAGACTGCCACATCATTATGCCACCTACCATTTATTGGAGCCAAAAATTCTAGGCGCTAGAATGGGAACAAGGTAGTCTGCCAAGCACAAAAACATAACAAAACAGGAAACACCCGACAGAACGGATGGATCTAGATAGTAGATAGTCCTGTTTAAAAAAAAAATTAATAAAGGTTAGAAAAACATAGACCTCATTAATCCTAGCTGAAGATGTTTATCCTCCTAGTCCTCTGGTTCTCAAAGATGTTATTCACCTTTTTTATTCTAATTTTCTCACAAGTAGTTTTCCGGAAGCTTCATGACATCACAGCTGTAACGGTTAATGTAAACATGAAGAAGCAAAGGCTCTTTGGAGTCCTCAACATTTTTTAGCAGTGTAAAGGGTCCTAAGACCAAAAAGTGTGAGCCACAGATTTATTCAACTGCCTTGATTACTGAGTTTACAAAGTACTACAAATTCTGAAAACTAGGCAAACGGCTCTAAGCAAAGGCATTCTTTACAGATTCAGGCACTTCCATAAATGGAACCTGAGCCCTTATGAGTAACAAGCACAATCTACAGAAATTTAATAGCTCACTTACAGAAACACCAAAGAAACCACACCCATGATGGCAGGTGGAAACCAGGCTCTTTCCCATCGGAGGACTTTATCTGCCATCAGCATCACTTCTCCCCATCCTTGCAGCTGCTCTTCCAGATTTGCAGTCTCTGCAGCCTACATATGAGTAACATTTAAAGCGATCATTCTACTAATCTCAACATTTCTGTGGCTCCTAGAGAGTTAAATTCTTCTAAGGCACCAGGTATGTAAAACAGCTCCTACAAATCACTATCTTAAACAAATTAGTTTCTCAGAAAAACGCAATTTTGAAACCAAAGACAGAAATCAATGGGGAAAAAAATTATCATTTAATGGTCACTTTCCAAGTCCAGGCACTGGGCTACTCTTTTACATGCATTATGTAACATAATCCTTATAGACCCCTTAAGATAGGGATAATCAGAGCCATTTTACAATTAAAGAAAGCAAGCTCAGAACGGACTTTCCCAAAGCCATGCACTACTAAGTGGCAGCACCCTGAGTATAAAATTGCATCACTGAAAGTTTCTCATTTCAGGTAGTTACAGCTGGCCTGGTGTTTTGTCATTTCATTGATTTAGCCCCCTACTTCTGAATCCATTAGGAAAGCCTCTTCCCGAACAGCATTCAATTTCCAAAATAGCTCTTTGTGCAATGAAATCATTTAGATGTTGGCATCATCTGCACAATTAAGGAAAACTGTGCTTTTACAAAATTATAAAAGGCATATTAAGCCCAATATATCTCAATAAAATGCTTCTTACACTTATCAGGACATTTTGGTTAGACTTCAAATTTCTCTGCAAATTTGACCATCAGCTGCAAGTAGACTTCTCAGATGAGCTAATGGGGCAAAAAGCCCTTAAGCTGATTTTGGTAGAGAAAAAAACTTGGAACAGGAAACCCATGTGTTCTTATAACTGTTACCACAGGGAAATATGCAAATGACAGGAGACAGGGCAGCTTAATCTTGATAAAGATGTTATCTGTGCCACACTGACACTTAGGTGACCTCAATGTTTCTGACTTTATATACCATGCTTAATATAGCTAAATAAGAGATTACCATGTGGCAGAAACTCTGCTGAATATATTATATGCTTATACTTTAATTACTCCTCCCAACAAGCTGAAAGGAAGGTGTCATTACTATCCTCATTTTACAAATGTGGAAAGTGAGATACACAGAGGTTTACAGATCTGAATCCAGCAAATCCAAGGCCAAAGGCCTTGTTCTCCTTAAATTAAGTCACACTGCTCTGTGGAAAGAGCAGCCGAGCTCCAGGCCAGGATCTGTTGTTTCAATAGCTGTGTGAACTTGGGCAACGATCAACTCTTAAAAGAAACCTGGCTGGGGCTCACTAGGCTAACCATAGAAAAGGGGGTGGTGGTGTGTGTGCATGTAAGGGGGCAGAGGGTCATGCATACCTAAAAACCAATGCAAAATGAAAATCACGCACAATCAAAACTGCCCTGCAAAGTCACTTAATTCGTTAGCACCTGAGCTCTTGGAAAGTCGAAAGTCAGAATTAAATTATTTGGTTTCTCTATTCACTGTTGTTCTGGTGGTGAGTAGCATGCCTTTTCCTGGGGAAAGGCAACTGAGAAGATGGACGGATTTCTCTCGTTTTTACCTAGATCCTGAGGGGGGATTCGTGTTGAGGTTAAAACTGTCTGCCTGTGATACAACCTTACTGCAGTTCCCTCCGACCCCTGCTTACTCTAAAATCGTCCCGGGGCACCCCCCCCCCCCCCCCCCGCCCAGACTTACACGTTCCAGACAAACGCCAGAACCTGCCACTGTCCCTCCAGCTGGATCCTACCTCCAGTTCCCAGCGGCGAGCTCGTAGCCTCCCTGCCGTTTTAAAGCTGTGCCAGCTCTAAAAGAAATTCTCGGCAGCAGCCCTTTGACCCTCCACCCCTGCCCAAGTATTAGGGGAAAAGGGCGAACGGACATCCTGGTTAAAATCAAAGACGGGGAAACCCAGATACAGCTGGGGTCTGGGCCGCAAAAGCGCTCGACGAGCCCCTCGCGGCCCTCTGCCAAGGACTGCACCCCAGGCTGGTCACAGCCCCCCTTCCCTCGCTTCCTCCTCAACCCCTAGTCGCGGTGAATGATCACGCGCCCTCCTCGCCCCGTCGTGCACCTTCCCCAGGGGATGTTAGGAGTCGACACGACTAGTGACCGCCAAGCAGATGTTACCCAAGAAGCCCAAAGGGCAGGCGTCGTCGCCTGCACCTGGGAACGGAGAGGAGGGCCGGGCCCGCGGCGGGTGATAGGAACGAGGCCGCAGCGCACCTTAGTCCGGAGGCCCCGCTCGGTTCCCTCGCGACGAGGAGCTGGCACTCACCAGCAGGTTGGTGCTGCGATTATCTCCTTCCGCCATTGTTCCCGAGGTGCCCCCTCAGCGAGCGCAAAACGCCCCCAAAACCCAGCCCTCCTCAGAGGCACTCACGACAACCCTAGCGAAAAGGCACGCCCAGCAGGCCGTTTATATAGGCCAGCTGCCTTTCCCGACAGAACCCGCGAAGCTCGCTCCTCATTGGGCAAACCGAGATCACGCTTAAGCGGGCCGGACCAACCGCTGCTCAGCGCTTGTCTTGAAACCCAGATCAAAGGAGAAGGAGACCACGCCGGGGCCAAGGGGGCGGGGACACGGAATAACCAATCAGCACCCAGGTGATGTGCTACACCCCGCCCAGGCCTTTCGGAATCGGTTCAACTGCCCGTGGACGGGGCCTGGTACGGCCTTAGTATCCCCAGGGAGGGCCGCCGTGGTGGCTCTCGGAGTCTTCCGGGGGACCTCAAAGCAGCTAAGGTGCCTCTCTGGAATTTAGTCCTCAAGGAAATATGCCACCCAATATCAGGCGGAGGGCAGAGATGGGCATGTGACGCTAACCGCATTGTGATTAAGGAGGCTGGCTGGCTGGGATCTTCTTCCCGACCCAGACGGTGGCCCTGACCCTGGCTGTGACCCTAGTCAGCCCGCCTTTCTTCTAATACCTGCTCTGGCAGCCCTAGCCAGGCCGCTAAGCAGCTTAGACCCAGATATGTGACTCGCGGACTCGTGCCCATCTCAGGAGGTTTTGAGTACTGGTGAAAGGGGCCATTTATGTAGATTTTCTGCAATTTTTCCTTCCCTACCCATTAGGAATAAGGCCTTAGTTTGATAGAGGGGCGGGGGCGGCGGAGACGGTGTGGAAATCTGGGCATAGTTTAAGAACTTGTGAAAAATGCACCGACTTATAAAATTGGCTTATTTTCATGGGTTCTTTGGGGAAATTCTTTGTGGGGCACTTCACTTAAACTACGAGCTCCCCCTCCAAAAAGGGACTGGTTTTGACAGATCCTTTCTTACTAAGGTCATGCTAAGGAAAGATGTAAACCCTCTCATAAGAGTGGAATTTATTGCAATCTAAGAATTAGATGAACTATGTGAGAGAATTCTACATATTTCTCTCCAGGATTTCAAAATGCATTAACACTTTTCATTACTCAATACAAACAAAATAATGCCAATGTTAACCTGGTTAGATGTCTCTTTCAGGAAAACTTACCGTAGCTTTTAACTTCCAGCCTTTTACCCTTTTATAGTCATCTATATTATGCCATCGAGTTTATTTTAAAAGCATTCCTTAAATTACTACCGGGTTCATAAGATTTCAGGGAAGACATAAAGAAATGTGAGCCAACACATGCTGCCCCTAAGAAAACCAGGGGGACCGGAGCACTGTGAATTTCAAAAACAGGTGTGAAATTTGCCATGGAACTTTGAAAAGAAATAAAGCATCTGTTCAGGTATAAAGAGTTCAGGGGGGTAAAAAAAAAGCCTTTGCAAGGAAAGGGGACTCTTCAATAAACTGCCACTTCAGGGAAAGTTGGGGAAAAACAGGTTATGTAGGTAAAATGCAGCCAGTTGGACAGCCCGTTTTGGGAGATTTGAAAGTTGTGACCTCTGAGGAGCAGGCCCTCCGCTACCTATTCCAAAGGAAATCAAAAGGTCCCAGTCAGTCGGCAGCCACACAGTGAGTGCATATACGGAGTGCTGAGTGCGAGATCTCGCCACAGGCACAGCAACGCCCTCTTCCAAAGGACAGGGTGTGGGGTTATTAGACTTTAAAAACTGCCCCGTGTATTTTGGGAAATCAGTTTTTGCTACAGAATGTGCCTGGTTTTCACCCAAGTTCCCTATGTACAACTTCAGAAGAAAGACTTTTCAACACCAGCTTGTGAAATTGAGATAGGTGGAAAAAAACTGAAGAAATGTCTTTCAAATAGCATGGGTTCTCCATAGAGTATTTGTTGCTCAAGGAACATTTGCCCAGAATGATGTGCAATTTAACAGCCTAGGATCACTTCTATAAGTTCCTTAACTAAGCTTTCAATTGCCCTATTTAAAAAAAAACAAAAACACCCACGCTTAGTGTAGCTTCCTTTGGAGCTTGCTTTTTTTTTTTTTTTTGGTATTACAAAGGCAGGATGTGAACTTTTGAAATATATCAGGTGGCTAAACAGTTAACATAAATCCTAACATAATCTAGCGGCAACAAATGCAATCTGATTTCCAGATATTAAAACAAGCTGGACATTGTTTTCCTTCAGAGCTTTCATACACCAGGGAATATACATGTCAATAATATTCTACAGGAGTTTTTAAAGAAATACAAAATTAAGCTTAATAAATTGTGCCTTAATACTAAGAACTTTCCCATTGAAGTAAAATTTCTACTGCTATTAGAACACTGAGTGTAAAATACATTTTTTAGAATCAAGTTTTTAAACTTTTGTAGGTATTAATAATTAGCTTTAAAAAAAAAAAGCTCCCCATATTCCAAAATTAAGTTTTCTGGAAACTACTTCAACAAATTCAGAGCTTAAATCCTACGTCTTTTAACACTTTATTTTTTGAAAAACAGGTATTTCATACAATCTTTGCCACGTTAATGCAAATATGCACAAAGTAGGCCATGTATTTTTGTTTTCCAAAAGTTGCATTATGAACACTTTCAGGAAGCTGGTGTGATTTATTCAACTTTTAACCTTAAATACAATCACAAAATTATAACCATCAGGAGGCATTACAACCTTTTGTACAGAGAATCCACTCTATTTATACAATGTTACTAGAACAAGGAAGATTCAGTTCAACTCAATTTGCTCTACATAATAAGGTTAAAGTAAATTAACAAGTGAAGTGTGATGTTGCCATTGACATCACAGGTGGAAATATAAGGAAAATTTAAACCAAAAAATAATTGACACAGGAACTTCAAACAGGAGCTGAAACTTGGGTCAAAAAAAACAACAAAAAAAAAGCTGCTTCGAAAGACATAAAAACATTCTGCAAGTCTGCATTTCAGAACAACGTTCAATTCCTTAAGTTTATCATCTTCAAAAGCCGAGCTAATTGTATGACACTTTTGCCTTAGCACAACAGCTTCCCTAGTAAGCCCAAATTCCCATGGAAAGCAAGAGACTGAATGGTTCATGTTGTACAACTAACTCTTGAACCTATAAAGCTTCTCTCAATTGGAGTCCATTTGCCCTTTTGTAAATAAGAGATGGTGATACTCTTACCCAGGCATAAAAAAAAGCAAGAAAAGTGCAATAAACCCTTCCGGGTTCCTAATACAGTGAATTTCCTTCCCCAGTGTTTGGAAAATTTATAATGCTAGTTCTTCCCCATAGAAGGAGTATTTCTAATACAACCCAAATAATGAAAAAATCTGTCACTTCTTTAAGTGACCCTTACCATTAACATAGTCTACCTCCTAGATTTAAGGGGAGGGGGAAAGTCCTAGCTCTAAATTACTGGCATTTTACAATCTCAAGATACAGAATGGAAGGTCATTGGTTTTCATATTTATCTGGTTTTATGTAAAACAAAGGTACTTAAATGTGCTAACAGAAAAGCGTTCACTGATTTTTGATGTATACGAACAGAAGCTAACAAGGCTAATTGTAGATGCTTTCTTTAATATGAAAAGAATTGGGAGAAAAGAAGAACCAGCTTCTTTGATTTTAGTACTGCCAAAACAAGTAAGCCCCCAGAGTAATCACAAATATGTGGAGGAAAATAGGCCAGGAAGACTTTTCAATTCAAAGTACTGCCTATATCACCCCAAATTTAAAAGGACCTAAGATTGCACATCAACTCTAATATTTGGCTGCACTTGCATTGCCCTGCTTGGAATTTTTTAATGGCTCTTTCCTTAAATTTCACACATCAGAACAACCACAGTTAAAAACAAAAACAATGCAGATAACATCAAACACTGGACAATATAAAGAACACTACATACTAAGTTCAGGTAATAGAGGCAAGTGTTAAGGGCAGAAGTGATGGAAGTTCTCCTTTGTATTATAAACCCTCACCCTGAACCTGGGGTTTGGGCTCTAAGAAAGCAATTTAGGGAAGCAGATCAAGAGCTTGATTCTCAGTTCTCACACAGAAACCTCACATATCTCAAAAAACTCACAAGTGTCAGACACAAAAGAATCTTAATAACCATCTAGCAAACTATGTGAAGAATTTATGACCAGAAATAATGAAATACTGCAAGACACACCAAAGAAACAGAGTAAAAGAGAAATACAGACAGTACCATAAACTACTAAGCCTCCACAGCTTTACAGATAAATCAACTAAAACTCAGGCAATTCTAGAAAATTAAAGACAGCAAAACACTTAAGATAAACTTCAATTTCCAAGGGTCATAAGTTATTCTGTACCCCCTGAATCTTAGGGAAAAAGAGAGAGAGAGAGCACAACAGAGACAGGGGAAGGGGGTGCGGCGGGAGGGAGAGAGAGCAAGAGGAAGGGGAAGGGAGGGAGAGGGTGAGAGAGAAGGAGGGAGAGAAAGAGAGAAGCAGACCCCTGGTTTTCCACAGGTATTTCTGTATCATCAAAAATGCATGACTTCATAACCACAGCACTCTGAACTCTACATTATTTTACAAGATAATTACCAAAATATATCCCTGTCTTCTCAAACTGCTGTATCACCAAGGCCTTTGTACCTCTGATTAAATCTGACTGTTGAGTTCTCTTACAACAGGTCAAAATGATAAAGCTACTTGCCAAATGACTTCCCAGAAGAAGCCAAACTGTACAGACTGGGAGTCTTATTGTCCAGAGTGCAGTGAAGAGCAAGCTTTGAAGTCCCCAGTTATTCCTATCTGCCCTACAACCAAACATGTATATGCCACACTATTCTCTGAGGGACCATTTTAAAGTAAAAGTGATGGACAATTTAGCAGAGACACATGTTTTTTATGTAAAGCTGTTTTGTTTTCGCTAGGATAAGGTGCCAGGTACCTCTGAAGCCTGAAATTCACAGGCAATAAAATTAACCTATTTCATTTATCTTCTTTACCAAAGAAGAAGCAATTTCTGAATACTACCTATAGGGACAAACTAGTGTGAACTTGTTTCATCACTGTGATAAAAGTTTTTCCTGTGACAAAGAATGTTGTTGAAAGACTGTTTAATCTTGAGAGAGAGTAGAGGTAATCAAGTGATGAGTGCAATAGCCTCTAGGAAATAAAGCAGTGTGCAAAACACAATATGGCATTATTATTCCAGATAGGTTGTTTTGATTGTGAAAATAAGGTTCAAGATGAATGAAGAAAATAAAATTTGATGCACTAGGTTCCTTAACTTGCTATTAGACACATGGGGGTATTCAAAGATACCACCTTTCTTGTAATACCTGTCGAAGTATTAGAAGAGCACTGATACTGAAATGCATTCTCCCATGATATTTAAAGATTATATATTAACGTGGCAATGAGGATACAGGAAAGGCCAGAGCTATGTGGAATTTTTCCTTAATACCTTTCAAGTTTGTGAAGACTGGCAACTAGAAAGTGATCACAGTGCTAATCTCTAAAATGCAGGAAAAATGTACTCAATCCAGATTTTAATCATGTTCTACTTTGTGTTGATACGTGACTTTAGGAATCCTATTCTAGTCTGGATTTTTATTTTGGATCAACAATTGAGCTTACACAGTCAGTACTGAAATGCAATGCTAAATTTAAGGAAACCTTGATCATGAATTCACTACTGAACAGGAAACTTAAAATTGTGGAAAAAGTAAAGTACTTCACACACTAATAACTGAACTTAATAAAAGATGTTGGTGGTTCGCACTTTTGCTGATGTTTCATGTATATATCCTAAAATGCCAGGTAAACTAAAGCACTTTTAATTTACACCTTGTAAATTGTAAATTAAAAGTACCAAATGAGAAAATTGAATTAAAAAAACATTTCACTCTACCTCCACCAGAACATCACTTTATTGTTAATCTGTCATCAACAATGTAAAACTCTAATAGGTACTCGATCCTGGTTTTTAATAAAGGTAAAAGATTACATTGGATTAGCTACTTTCTATGAAAGAAACTACAGCAATCACAGAAGAGGGAAAATTTGAATGACCTCCCAAAAATGTACACTGTAAGCGAAGGGGAGTGTACATTAAATCAAATGTCTGTTAGATTCATTACTTGTGAATGCACAGTGACAATTCTGGAAACTGTACATGATAGAATCACAGAAATGACTTAAATAATCAGAATTACATTTTGTATGTGATCACCAGACCTTTAAACAATCCTTGCATTTTCCACGTTACTGGTGGTTTTGGAAAAATTTCTGTTTATCACTCCAAATATAAGTTGTTAACAGCATTGAGATGGAAGAATATGAAGTATAAGGACTGAAATAAAAGTGAATGTGAAAGATGGCTAATCTACTAGATCAAGTAAAGGGGGATGGGCAGATGGTGGGGGCTGGGGAGGAGGAGGATGGGGTGGGTTTTTTCCCTTCATTTCAGAAGTTCTTCCAACGTAGTGTTATCTGTTACATAGCTCTCCTTCTTCAGTCCATTTCTGAAATTCATATCGCATAGCCTTTTTATACTTACTGGTCAACCCAACCAGTACTGTTGCCAAGCAACAAGTGTTATGCAAGAATCTGAATGCATCAAATCTTCCTTGGCTGTGTCGCGGCCCCAGTTTTCTCTGTTTCTGAGCGGGGTTTGATTTTTCCTGGATTGTACACACAGGGTCAGGTGGAATGGAGTTCCAAATCACTCTGTGCTCCGCGGCATCCCGATTTCTTTCTGCAGCTAACCTCCTGACACGTTTGCAGCTGTTCTGTGGCAGAAAGACAATCTCCGTGTTCAGGCGGTGAGCTTTCTTTCTTTCACCCTTGACCCTGGGGTTGCAGGCCATGGTGTTGGGCGTATCCCTGAGTGCAGCTGTCCTGCAGGATTCACTTCCTAGCGCACCGAGATTTCCTAGGTTTCCTCAGAATAAGCCCCCAGTTGCATCACCACCGACTGTGGTGTGGCTTTGGATGCCTGAGGCTGAGTTGATTCTGGTGGATGTCTGACCTCGCTTAACCAGACTCATCTACTGTCTTGCCATTCATACCCAGGCTGTCCAACCTTCATACAGCTGAGCCAAGTTATCTAGATTAGTTGCTTCCTTAATGACATAGTCAACCTGTAAAAATAGGCAGGATAGAATTAAAGCCATTTAAAACTTGAAAGAACATGGCTCATATATGAGTTATATGAACTGTTTAGGAGTAAGTTCCCAAATTAATTACCCAAAGATGTGTAGTTGTCATGGTGGGAAGAGAAGTTAAGTAATCTGAGCTTCCTTCATAATTCCATAACTTACAAATGTGTGTCTTGGGAAAGTCACAATCCCCTTTGAGCCTTATGAATCCTTTGATGAAGAGACAGCACCACTGACCCCACAGGTGCCCTTGGGATTAAACATGTGAATTCACTGGGCAAATGCTTAGGTGCATTAAAAAGTGCCCAGCAGATAGATTCTGAAACAGATTGGTACTCAGCAAATATCTACTGATTCTTCTTTTTTGGGGGGGGGGGGGGGGGCACACTGTGTGGCATGTGGGATCTTAGTTCCCCAACCAGGGATCCAACCCACGCCCCCTGCAGTGGAAGCACAGAGCCTTAACCACTGGACTGCCAGGGAAGTCCCCGTATCTGTTGATTCTGACTCAGCTAAATTTTCTTTTATAGTAAGAGGTATAATCGTTATCTCTATCCAGAGCACCCATCAGGGTCCAATTATATCGTAAATGCTCAAAATAAGGCTGCTCAATTGTAACCTACACCAAAAGTTGTATGCAAAGAACTCTATACTTACCCCACTCCTGTGAGCCCCTTAACTTTTTCATATAAAATTTAATAACTATCAGAATAAAAAGCACAATAGCCAAGCATCCTTTAAAAAGATGGACAGAGACCTAAGATGCACAGTCATGAAAGCACACAGCCCATTAACCTACCAAAAAGTTTCTGAAGTAAGGATACCCCTGGACCCAGAACACCGTCCATGGTTTTTGACAAACTTGAAGAACTCTCTCTAAAGAATGAGTCTTAACCAAGAAGAGCTTAAGCTTAGATCCTATACAGAGATGTAACAGTGTTTAAAAAAAAAAAAAACAAACTTTCCTTGCTGATGTTAAATTTGAATTGTGGATGCCAAACCATTAAAAAAAATAGGACATTCACAAGTCTCAAATTTTTACCCCACAGAAGAAAAGGCATATGTGTAATGGAGAATTCAGGAGAACACTACCCTTGACCAAGTGATCTAACTTAACAACAAAGATAGCACAAACACACACATGCCCCCTGATGTAAGATTCTAAGAACACATCATTGGTGAAGTATTCTTGCGAAAAATGTTGATTCTGAATCTAATTATGAAGAAAATGTCAGACAAATACAAACTGAGACACATTCTGCAAACCAAGTAGTCTGGACACATCAAAAATATAAGTGTCATAAAAGAAAAGAAAGAAAAGGCTCAGGAACTGTTCTAGACATTAAAGGAGATTAAAAGTAGAACAAGTATATGAAATTCAAGATAAGCCTTGACTAAATCTTGTATGGGTTGGGGTGGGGTTGGGTTGGTGGTTAAGGAGAGGCAGGCTAAGTAATAAAGGACATTTGAAGATAACTGGAGAAATCTGAATACAGACTCAATGTTGGATAGAAGTCAATGGTTAACGTCAATGTTAAGTTTCCTGAGCTGATAATTACATAATTATACCATAGCTATATATTATTAAAATGTTTTGGTTAGGAGACAAAGTATTTAGGCATGAAGTGTTAGAATGTCTGCAACTAACTCTCAAATGTGGTTCTGAAAAACTGTGTGTATGAACACACATACACAGAAAGGTAAAGCGAACGTTAAGAAAGCATCAACAATTGGTCTACCAATTCTAGGTAAAGAGTATATGAGCATTCCTATATTTCTATAGGTTTGAAACTTTTCAAAATAAACAGCTATGGGGAAAAGAATTCATTCTTGAATTTATATATACAATTTTAGAAACACTAATGATAAAATTTCAGAGTAATAACATCAGACAAACTGACACCCAAGAACACTTTATAGATACTACTTACTTATACATACTATGACACCCAAAATGTCATCCTCATTTCATTCAAAACCTTCACACAGCCCTCTCTAAAATGCAAATTAACGGTCTTCTGTTGGAAGAGAGGGGGTCAAGCCACACCCCAAATTTTTGTTAAAAGAGAACTGGGAAGAAAGGAAAGTGCTAATAGGGTAGAGTCAGAGTCAAATGCTGAATATTTGATAATCCTAGAACTGTGTCACTCAAAATCTTCTGAAGCCAATAAAATCAATTTAAGTTCCTTATTTCTTGATATATCACCAAAGGATAGGGGTGAGGGGATCTTTAAACCTATACTGTTTCAGCAGCATTAAAATGTGTAGCTCAAGTTTAAAAAATGGTCACCTGTTCAGCAACTGACATCCTCCTATTCGGATCAACATCTCGGCCCTCTAACTTGGCTTTCACTCTCTTCCACACGCTCACTGCATATGAGTTTCTCTCCTGCACAGCTGTGAAGCAATGGAAACGTGTAAGTCAAACCACCACTCAGTATTAATATTTAAGGTATCCTTATTCTGACTAATTACCTTTTCCAGTTTTAGGGTCTCTGACAGCCTTTTTAGGACTACAAGCAACACTCTTGCCAGTTCCTGGAACAGTGCTTGGTGGAGTATCTGCTGATGTAGCTAGATTTTTCTGAACCAGCTTTCTAGCATTCTGTGACATGACATCAGGCTGAGTCTTCTGGCCAGTGTTGCTCCGGACTGCTATAGAGAGAGAGTTGGTAGCTCAATTTACATGTACACAGAAAATGAAGGAGCAGGGCAGTGCTCTCTCAATCATCAACTACAAATGGACAGCCCTGATACTAGATATGATTTTACAACCTTAAAGTCCTTATCCCTTAAAATAAAAACTCTCCTCCTAAAAATATAGCCTAAACAGCTAGATATTCAGATATAAATTTGTACAATGATGCTCACGAGTTTGTTGTGGCATTAAAAAACTACAAATATCTTAACTGTCCAACAATTAATACGGTAAAGTCATAGAATGGCACATTAAATCTTGCCATTAAGTCATTTTTTAAAAGATTACTTAATGATAGGGAAATTATCTATTTAATAGTAAGTGGGAAAAGACAACAAAAGTTGCGTTCACAGAATGATCCAACTTGTATATGTGTGTGCATGCATATAGGGAATTCAGCAAATACATAGTGGTTTTACCTCTAATTGGAACGGAACTATAGATTTTCCTATAATTATTTTTCTGTATTTTCCTAACAGAATATATTTTATAATCATAAAATAAATTATTTACAGAGTATCTGAACACACGGTATTTTTACTAACAATAAGTACTTTTAAAATTAAGCCAGAATTTGTTCAGTTTGAGATATGACAAGAGTTTATGGAAACCCTTTATTTATTTTAAATAATTAATTTTTTTAAATTGTAGTATAGTTATTTATAATGTTGTGTTAGTTCCTGTTGTACAGCAAGGTGAATCAGTTACACATATACATATATCCACTCTTTTTTAGATTCTATTCCCATATAGGTCATTACGGAGTACTGAGTAGAGTTCCCTGTGCTATACAGTAGGTCCCCATTAGTTATCTATTTTGTATATAGTATTATGTATATGTCAATCCCAATCTCCCAATTTACCCTTCCTCCCGCTCTCCCCCTTTCGACATTTGTGACTCAATTTGCTTTGTAAATAGGTTCATTAGGGAAACCCTTTAAAAAGGTGATGACTAGAAACATATCAGACACTCATTAAACATCTTAGCATCTATGTGTAGATTATTAACAGGTCAAGATTCAGGTTCTTCTGAAGTAGGGGAGTCTTACCTGCAGCAAAGGATGGCTGGTAAGTAGCAGATGACGTTGGACTCGAACATTCATTTGTTGCATCGGTGACTAAGGGTGATGCAAAACTCACTAAATTATTATAGACACTGAAATATAAAATAAAATGGCTCATTTATGATATGCTTTAGCAAATAGCTACTTATAAATATGAACAAAACTGAAAAAAAATTAAATGAATTAAATAAACAAAACTTACTCTACCAGATGTTTTGCTTATATTTTAAATTCAGGCCAGAAGGCATTCTTACCTCTGACTTTGTGTTTTCAGTTCTTTCAAGGTGGGAGTTATTTCCTGGAGCATTTCAACATGTTCTTGACTTCGAACCTGACCCATAGCTTGGACTAATGTAAACAGCACTGTCTGAATGTTGTCTTGCCATGATTTATATTCACCCAAGAACTGCCTAACACTGTTCTCATAGGGAACATCTTCACCATCTGCCAGAGCAGCTTCTTCATCCTAGAATCAGTATGTTAATGATCAAGAAAAATGGTATTTGCTTCAGTAATTACTCTTAAAACCATCACCTTTTGGATAACAGGTAATAAGTGTTTTTCAAATACCAATGTGTTTATAATATGCTTATTACAATTTAACTCCTTTTCTACCGGAATCTTGTTTCCAGCACAAATAAAAACTCCAATTAAAAACAAATCCAGGGGTGGGAGGGAGGGAGACGCAAGAGGGAAGAGATATGGGAACATATGTATATGTATAACTGATTCACTTTGTTATAAAGCAGAAACTAACACACCATTGTAAAGCAATTATACCCCAATAAAGATGTTAAAAAACAAACAAAAAAAGAAACAAAAAAAAAAACAAATCCAGGGAATGCCTTGGCGGTCCAGTGGTTAGGACTACACACTTCCACTGCAGGGGGCACGGGTTCGATCCCTAGTGAGATCCCGCAAGCCACGTGATGTGGGGGGGAAAAAAAAATCCAAAAAGGAAATGATTTACTGTTTTGTGATGATGAAGTAACGCAGCCTTTTCTGGGGATTCAGTTTCCTTACTATCTAGATTCTGTACGATACTAGAGGGAAGATATTTCATTTATTTTGGAAGCAAGCTATACAAGTTTGAGTAGGGAGGCGGAAGAGAGGTTAGAGATCTAAATACTCTGTGAGACTAGGTTCAAGTTTCAGCTCTACTATAAATTATATGACTTTGGATAAATCAATTTCTCTAAGCCCCGGTTTCTCTGTGAACAAAATCAGAATACTACTTACACTTACCACCTGCTTAAAAAAAAATAGTTGATGAAAACACAAATTAACTCAGTGACAAACTGGAAATATGACCTGAGAGAAATTAGGGTTTTTTCTCATAAATAAAACTGTTTGTAATTTTATAAAAGGGGGGAGTAATTATGTGTCAATGGTATTAGTCTTACCTTGGCCATTGCTTTCAGGAGATGTTTGACATCTCCAAGCTGCCGGTTATGACCAGTGAGCACAGTCTTTATATTATCAACCAAATTCTGAATTGTTTCACAGACCGTTTCTATCTGTTGCTCTTTCTCTGTCTGAATTGCTCTCTGAGTAGACATATCCTGGGTCAGTTGTTTGTGTGCTGACAAAAGCCATTCAGAGCTGCCAATAGGATGTTCAAGACTCGTGTCCTAAATAGAATAAGCATTTGTTTGATTTTAAGTATCAGCCAGAATAATAATAAGGTTCTTTTCTTCATCATCATCTCAAAAGACATTCGTAACTCAAGCCGCAACACAAAGAACCTCAGTTGCTGAGTCATGAATTAATTACCTACAAAACACTACTTGATAATAATAAACAATCTATAAAATACAGACTAAGATTTTTACCTTTTCTGCATAATCATACAGGGCATAAATGTTTAAAGTTTAAAACCTAAGAAAATATATCTGGAATAACAAAGATGATCCATATCCGGGAAACTAAGCCCACTGTAAATCACTCTTTCTCACTGTTGTGGCCTCTCCCGTTGCGGAGCACAGGCTCCGGACGCGCAGGCTCAGTGGCCATGGCTCACGGGCCCAGCTGCTCCGCGGCATGTGGGATCTTTCCGGACCAGGGCAAGAACCCGTGTCCCCTGCATCAGCAGGCGGACTCTCAACCACTGCGCCACCAGGGAAGCCCTAAATCACTCTAAAATGAAACCAGAGTCTCGTAATACAGTCTAAAGCCTTCCCACAAAGTAGAAATGCCGAATTTATCAACCTGATAATCCAGCATTCATCTTCCACTAGCCCTCTGTCTGCTACCCTACTTCCAGTGCATCTGAGTCATTTGCTACACACCGTCTTTCTCCTCCCCTCCGAACCTCCACAGTACTTCCAGTTGTAACTCTGAGAGTTCTTTTCACTTTTTCATTCACTGTATTATTTGTGTAAATAAGTTCCTTGGGGGCTAAAAGCAAGATTTAATCATCACGGTACCCCTCATAACATCTCATATACAGTACATGCTCAATAAATGTAAACTAGTGAGTGAATGTATTAAATTGATTTTGAGGGCATACAGTTGGTCTTATTTTAATCACCCAATCTCTTCACTCCCACCAAGATTCAAGACTTACCACTCTCTGTAATAAACGAAGCTCTAACTCAGAGACCGAACTGTTAAACTGTGATGCAAATGAACACATTTGCTGACACCGTTTGATTAGTTCAAATAATGAGGCATCCAGGTTTAAGGCTTCTGCAGTTCTAGTACGTAAACTTTCAAAATGAATGATATTGCTGCAGAGGAAAGTGACCTGTGAAGACGAAAAAGAAGAGTGGAACCCACAATGAGGAAAAAATTTGCAATTAATGAAAACAAAAAAATACTACCTATTGATTTCCAGAATTCAGGACCAGGTCCTGAAAATGTATGAATGTAGGACTTGTGGGAAACAGACCTACTCCTTATAAAAGCTAAATAAATGAACATTTTTTGGTTGATGCTGTTAAGACTGAGATGGCCAAAAGCACCCAAGGAGAATCAGGTAAATATTATCTTCTGCACGATTGTTTTTTAACTGAAATTTTACTCCATACTAAAACTGTTATCATATTCAGCTGCAATTTGTTTGTGCTGTGTCTGAATTCCAACCTGAAATGTTCCCCTTCTGCTTCTACTCCTGCCTAACTTTACCATAAAGATCAGAAAACACTAACTGGATATTTGACAATATTAAGCACATCTTTTAAGGTACAACAATAGTATTGTGACTGTGTTCCTAAATAGTTCTCTCTTTTTTTAAAAAAATAAATTTATTTATTTTTGGCTGCGTTGGGTCTTCGTTGCTGAGTATGGCCTTTCTCTAGCTGCGGTGAGCGGGGGCTACTCTTCGTTGCGGTGTGTAGGCTTCTCATTGCAGTGGCTTCTCTTGTTGTGGAGCATGGGCTGGTTCTAGGCATGCAGGCTCAGTAGTTGTGGCTCGCGGGCTCTAGAGCACAGGCTCAGCGGTTGTGGCACATGGACTTAGTTGCTCCGCAGCATGTGGGATCTTCCCGGACCAGGGCTCAAACCCGTGTCCCCCGCACTGGCAGGCAGATTCTTAACCACTGCGCCACCAGGGAAGTCCCAATAGTTCTCATTTTTATACTTATTGAAATACTTACAGATAAAATGATATAATATTTGGGATTTCCTTAAATATGGGATGTGAAGGAGGAGTAGGAAGTATAGAGGAAATAAAGTAGGGCTTAAGTTGATAATTATTAAATTTTGGTAATGGGTATACGGGATATGGGAATCATATTAGTCCAATTTTGCACCTGATTAAAAAGTACATAGTAGTTTTTGTTTGTTTGTTTTTTGCTCCCAGTCACAACAAAGTTAATCCACAACCTCTGGCAGTACACAAGGTCCTAAGACATTTTACTGCCATGTGGAAAAAATAACATTCAAATCTTCATAGTTGCATATAAGGAAATTCTTAGATAAATATGGAATTAAACTCTTTATTTTCGAAGAGGCTGGATCCACCTTATATTTAACTGCAAGGTAATAAGGGTCTAGGGAAATAACTGGCTGTGAGCTCAGCCTAAGGATGCCCCCTCTTTCTCCCCCAAGGCCTATCAGTCCTTCTTCCCAGTGCTGTAAACTAGAGAGTGGCTCTCAAGCTACTCCTAATTATCCCACATGTAACTTCCAATCAATTATATAATCCTGTAACAGAAAACAAAATGGCACACATGAGTGCCTATACCTGACTTGCTCTTTGGCTCTCTTTAAGGACAAGATTTCTTCTTTCAGCTATTGTTGCTTCAAAATCTTGTAGTACAGGTGTCAGTGCAGGATTGGCACCTCCTGCCCACTTGAGTCGTTGTTCAATACTTGCTTCAAGTGCTGCCAGTTTCTCCTATAGAAGCCAGCAGAATCTCAGTGAAAACAACACTCTTCACTTCCTGTCTGTTGAGCATTTTATATAAATACAAGAGATTCAAAAGAAGTAGGATGGGGCATAAGTAAATTAGAAAACATCTTTAACAAACTGTCACCTTTTGGAATTAATCTTGATTTCACGTTGAATATTTAAGGCTAAACACGTTTTGGATAGGTAAGGATTGGCTTTCAGTTTATTGTCTTAAAATTTGCAGAAAGAAGTTTCATTTTTAAATAAAATAGTCCTTAAAACAAAACACCTGCTACACCAAATTCCCACTGCACTATATGTGCTATCTACAAGAAAATCCATTTATACTTCTGATTGTGAAAGATGAAAATCAGATTCCCACAAATGCAAAAATTTACGAATAATGGTAAAAATACAGCCAGGTTATCATGATGAGGAAGATTTTATATAACAAAGTTGCTTCATTATTTATTCAACGTTTTGAGCGGAGGAATTCACATTCATAGTCTCTCACTTGCTCTCGCTCTCGCTCTCCCCTCCCTCCCCTATTTCTTTCTCTCACACATATACACCTCTAAAATCAGAAAGGGCATGAGTTCATTCTCCTAAATTGAAAACTAGGACTAACATGCTGTAGAGAAAAGGTATTTCAATCTTCAAAGAAGTGAGCTCCAGAAAAATTTTATTAAAAAAATTTAAAATATTATAAAAGTGATTATACTTGATTTTATACTAGTATTAATCTATAAAAAGAACAGAAACATGTCAGTTACTACTGAGTGTACGAGATATAGGAATATTCACTATAGAGAGATATATAAAGCCATCATCAAACCAGTTTTTCTTATTTAAAAAAGGAAAGCAAGATTAAATATTTTGCTGAAATGACCAAAAAATAGTCAATAAAAATGGCTTGGAAAAATATTCTGCTGCCTTTGACATCACAAATTCCATTAAGTAACTGCACAATAGAAGTAAAGAAATGCCTAAGCTTCTTGGATATTAATAATAAGCCAAATATAACTGCTTTGTATACATTTCAGAAAATAAATTTGGTATTCGAGTTTTTCCCATTACCAAGGTCCCCTTAATGTATAAAAGCACGGTAATATCAAATTCATTAAAAACTTGAAATATTTAGTATATCTCTATTCTTGGTTCAAAATATACTGCTAAGATTCAGTTACTTCGGAGGGTAAGAAAAAAAGATATAAATTAAAAATAAAAGTGAAAAGGTATTATGTTCCTGTGGCTTAGAAGCCAAGGACAGACTGAACAACAGAGCACTAACACTTCACCACAGTGGAGGTCATTTCTAAAAGTAAGAGGTACCAGAAGGAGGATCTGACAAGACACACCTGAACTGTTGCAATTGAAGTTTCAATCTGGCTCAGAGTATGGAGTTTCTTTTTCATGCTGGTTAAGATGGCAGAACGAGGGGGAGGAGTGACTGACATGGCTTGTGGTCTGTTGATAAGGAGATCTTCATGCTGCCACTGTTCAAAGAAAAAGAAATGTAATAAAATAAGCAGGAAAAAGGCCTTTAGATAAACAAGGGAGGGGAGGTGTGATTTAGGACTGGGGGAAGAGGGAAAAAACCCAGCTGCAGCAAGGTGGGGTGAGCAGGGAAGAATAACAGAAACACAATAAAAGAATCAACCAGGTGGAAAATTTCCTGAGGTAGAGAATGGCTGATAAATTTCTGGGATCACTGATATGCAACATTTAAATAGTAATTCTGAAGATGTTTCCTAGTCTAAGTAAAAATCTGCTGCACAATCCCCCTAAAATATAATTTCCAGTTAAGAAGTTGGAACAGGCAAGGTAGGGGAAGAGTTCCCCAGCACGGAATTAACAAGTAACTGAAAGAAGCAATGGCAGCAGTCACAGAAGAAAGAATTCTCCAGAGAACCTACAAGCGACAGAAAGGCATAGGTAACTACTGACAGAGGATCAAGCCATCCTGTATGCTGTAAGGTGGCCCCAGAAGGCCCAAGGGACATTTGGGTTAAAATTTAAAAGTTACATTGTGCTTACAGCTTAAAATGTGTTCAGATGAACAAAACTGGATGGATTTTGATACTGTTTTCCATATAGTTGTCAATTTTTTAAGGGAATAAACTCTAAAATGTATTAAATAATAAAACTTTTCAACATTATATATATATGTATTTTTAAAATAAATTTATTTATTCATTTATTTAATTTTTGGCTGCACTGGGTCTTCACTGCTGCACGCAGACTTTCTCTAGTTGCAGTGAGCGAGGGCTACTCTTTGTCGCGGGGTGCAGGCTTCTCATTGTCTTGGCTTCTCTTGTTGCGGAGCACAGGCTCTAGGCACGTGGGCTTCAGTAGTTGTGGCACATGGGCTTCAGTAGTTGCGGCTCGCGGGCTCTCGAGCGCAGGCTCAGTAGTTGTGGCGTACGGGCTTAGTTGCTCCGTGGCATGTGGGATCTTCCCAGACCAGGGCTCGAACCCGTGTCCCCTGCATTGGCAGGTGGATTCTTAACTACTGCACCACCAGGGAATCCCCTCAACATTGTATTTTTTAGAAGTAAAATAAATACCAAAAAATCCCAATGTGCTAGAAGGACTGTTAATATATAATAAATGCAACTTCAGAATTTGAATAAATTACTTTTCCTATGAGGTAAGAACACAGCTAATGATAAAACTGCAAACAGAAGGAAATACACTGGTTCCATGCCCCACCAATTCCACTCTTGGGAAGTAGCTTCAATATAAATGAAGTTATTAACTGGTTTGTAACACTGCCAAATATAACTGCTTTATATACATTTCAGAAAACAAATTTGGTTACACAAAGTAACCAGTGTTTGTGCCAAAACAGATCCCAGGATAATGTAGTCCCCCAATATTACTCCATGAGTTACAACTTGTCTGAAGCTACTGACAATATTGAAGCCTATATTTGAAATAAAGAAAGAAGAAAAATAGCTATAATTTATACTGTGCTTAGTGTCTTACACAAATCATCATTTTTAACCTGCACAGTCATCAACATTTTAGAGAGATACTGTCCCCATTCTACAAGTAAGGAAATCAGACCTTAAGGGAAGTTAAACTTAAGTTCATATACCTGAATCCAAATCCATCTCACTCCCCCAAAGCCTGTCATACTGCCTCTAAACAAACAAGGACAAAAACAGGCTTCTAAAAAACAGTTCCCAAGTGATGACCAATGTATGCACAGAGCTTAGAGAATCAGGGAAACAGAAGTCACTTTAGAAAGAATTATGTTAGACAGTACAGAAGGCATATCCACCTAACGAACACATTCAACTGTTAGAAATTACATTTACAAGTAATACTTAATGAAAACACTAACCATACAACTCTGATGGAAACTAATTCAAAGGACACAAACCATGAACACAAAATGATCTCAACTACGTAAAAGAGAAACAAGGAATAATTGGAAAGACAGCACCGGAATGCTAATGCATTTCGGTGTTTGCTCTGGGCTGGCACAATCCAGGAAGTTTAAAATTTTCTCTTCTTTATACTGTTCTGTATTAATTCCCGCAGTTTTTCAAATTCCTACATTGAGGAAAAACCCCTTTATAAAGAGAAATACTAACTTGAAACATGGCGATATGCAACTGAACGCGCTGTAGGCTTGTCTTACAGGAGGAGATACTCGTCTCCAGCCTGCGCACCAAGTCGTGCTTCTTCCAGGCAGTGTCGTAGGAGCTCGCCAGCACAGTCGCCCTGTTCATGACCAGCTGAGAGAACTTCCCAATCTGGATGTTGTGCTCCACTGCTTTTTTACACAGATCATCAACTGAAACTTTGCTTTCAGCACCAAAATCCTTTGCCTCCACTTGAGCAATAATGTCTACCCCTAGAGCACTGATGAAGCTGCACAGCGTGAGGCCCAAGGCTTGGTTCGGGAGTCCAATCAGGAGCTGCCGCACAAAGTCAGCTGTGAATGCTTTTATCGGTTTAGCCATCTGGTCTTCACTGAAACAAGAGTTTCTAAAAAGGGTTTTCACATTGACAATCTGTACAGGCCCATTTACAGTATTCTGATCTTCAAGTGAACTTGATCCTAAAAAAGGAAATTTTTCTTTCAGTATTTCATGCAACACTAAAATAAGGTAATAATGCTGCGTATTTAAAAACTTGAAGATTGCATGAACTTAGTATTTTAATTTAATTTACAATTAAATTAAGCCTACTCTATCCTGTCCCCCTCCAAAGTACTACACAACTAAACCCAGCTTGTTTAAGAGTGAAATATTACCTGACAAAGTTTTAGAAAAGGTACCACAGAGCCTGAAGAACTCCTTAATTGTCTGTAGTCGTTTTAGAAAGAAAATCTCTTCAAGCACCTGTCGGTGATTATCATCATCAAAAAAATTGACTTGGGTGCTCCTGGCTTCCCTTATAATGTCAATCTTTCGCCAAGCTATAGGAATTTCCATCTTATTTAGCTATGTAAATGAAAGAAAAGCAAGTTCACTTCTCCACTCTTCACACACTGAACAACTACTTTCCTACACTTGCATTATTCATGAAACCAGGTCAATATTTACCTTTTCAACTAATAAGCCAAAAGCAGTCTCAACTTGGGCAAACATGCCATCAAATGCTACCAAAAGCATCTGGCCAGCTGACATTTTTGGTGTTTCATCAACTGAACCATTTCTTGGTTGGATTAATTCACCATATTGAGCATGAAGTATTCTAGAGGAAAAGAAAGGGGAGTTAAAACCCTCGCTGAAGAGTATTAAATTTGGGGGAAAATGTAAGATCAACAAGTCTTACAGCTAGTGTGTGGAGTCTAGGGGAAAAGTCTCTGTATGAAGGAAGGAGTGTTATTAGCCATCATTAATGTGAGTAAATTTTATGCAAATTTGAACTATGACATTTTAAAAAGAACTGTATATAAAGTATTACAGTCTCACTATTATACACAGAATGTAAAATAATATAAAATGCCAATTTTTTTTTTTAAATGTCGAGAATCACACAGTTCTAAAGCTGGTGGACCTAGCAAAAGTTGTCAAGTATGTTCACACTACTGTCACATGGCAGAGCCAGCTACAGACAGTAAATGGAAATACCTATCATTTTTGGCATGCTGAGTTTCGAATAATGCATAGCTTGAAGGTAGGTCTTCAGAAATTTGCCTTTCACATTATCATTAAATTAAGAACTTACGTAGTGTTTATGTATCCAAGCACTATTCTAAACATTTTATATAAAAAAGCAAAAATACAATTCCCAGTACCTATGACTACTATCAGTAAAACTAATGTTAACTAGATTTTCAACTTTATCACACACACATAAATAGCTATAAAACTATTAGGAATTATTAAGAGAATTTAAAATTTAGGCTACCCGAGAAATTTCTAATGGAAAAAGAGCTGCATGATGGTATAAAGTTTTACTTGAGATTACCAACAAGTTTCTCTAATACAAGATACACACAGGCTGTAACAGAATCAAACATGAAGTCTGTAACCCAATGCATACATGGAAGGAAACATTCCTCCATTTGACAGTAAAGGGAATTTGGATTAGATATTAAGGGAAAATAAGGGCTGAAATTTTGTGAGGAAGAAAAGTGTATAGATTTAGCATCTAAGTTTTAAAATAATGTTAGAAATTTTATGATAAAGCTCTTGTGCAAATAATCTAGATCACTATTTGGCTGGCATTTATGTTTATGCTATACTGATTACAGTTACTTTTTAAATTTTATGGTAAAACAACTACAAAGAAACAAGAAAATAGGAAAAATTTTAATGCAACATAAAAGAAAACATTAAGGAGTTACCTTTTTTGGTGAAATAAGGCACCATAAATTAAGAAAAATAAGTTTACATTTTAGATATATACTTCCTGCAGTTTAAGAATGAAAAGGTATTTGCTTCAAAATAACTGGAGCAGTACAATTTAAATAAGATTAAACAGGTGCAAGAAAGAGAGAGAGAGATTAACCAGGTACAGATAATTACTGAAGCTGGTAAAATGGAGGTTCATTACTATTCTGCTTTCTTGTATCTTGGAATTTTCCCATGGGAGGAAGTATGGTGGGTCAATTCATTTCTACTCTCTCAATTATACCTTCTGAAGGGAACTGGACATCAGAATGCCAAAGAAAGAGGCCTTGAGTCACGAAGCACAAAGGGTAGGGCTTAGCTTTGGGTACAGTGCATGGCTGGAGAAACTGCCCAACCTCTACAGGTTCCAAAGTCAAATTGTTACCCTAGATTTAAGAGTCAAGAAATACAATGTTCAATACCTAAAACAAACTTATAAAACTTAAGCTAACTTAAAAGTGTTCATCTGAAATGAGGTGTATACTCCACTAGCTAACTAAACTGGCTCAGATGCTTCCATGGAGTTCCAAGGGCTGGCTTAAAAAGTACCACACTCTACTTTGTGTGTGTGCACATGTATGGTGAAACTACAGCCCTAAAAGAATACATATATGTATGTGATAAAACTACACACACACACACACACACACACACACACGAGTGCATGTGTAACTGGTGAAATCTGAGTAAGCTCTCTGGACTGTACCGATGTCAATTTCACGGTGTTGCTACTGTACCATAGGTATGCATGATGTTACACTGAAGGAGGAATGAAGGGTACACAAGACCCCCTGCACACTTTTTTTTTTTAACACAACTTCCTATGAGTCTGTAATTATTTCCAAATAAAAGGGTTTTTTGTTTTTTCTTTGTTTGTTTTGGCCCTGCCTCAAGGCTCACAGGGTCTTAGCTCCCAACCAGGGATTGAACCCGTGCCCTTAGCGCAGAGTACTAACCACTGGATCACCAGGGAATTCCCCCAAATAAAAGGTTTTTTTTAAAAGACATTACTTATAAGTGCTTATATATATATATATATATATATATATATATATATCTGCTCTGAAAATTAAAAGTAAGCTTACAGTAAAATAAGAACTCAAAACTTTTATCTGGCTACCCATCTCTTTCACAAGAAAAGAGAACACAGCTTAGCATTCACTTGCCTGGCGACATCGATGTAATGCGCATGTGTTTCTTCCTCAAGTCCCATAGCTGCATTTCTTAAATAGGCTTGAAGAGATTCAACTAGAGTCTGCAGAGGAACACCATCAGTTGTCTGCTCAATAAGACTGTCCAGTTCATGAAGCATACTTTCTAATGTGTATTCTCCTTTCATTAAACATCTCAGTGCTTCTGGAAATATGATTTGCCGGAAATTTGAATTTAATTCCTATAAATATGTGAGAAACATATTTTAATGCTTTCTGAGTTTAGAGAAAGCAGCATTAAAAAGGGAGGAAGTCAAATCACTTTTCGGACCCAGAGATGAGAAACACAACGTTCAATACCTAAAACAAACTTCTAAAATTTAAGCTAATTTAGAAGTACTCACCTGAAGTGAGGTGTATACACCATTAGCTAAGTGAACTGCCTCAGATGCTTCCATGGGGTTAGGAATGTCTAAGTCTTGTGGCACTAGGTGACACTGCTTCAGTAACTGAACAAGGCATGTGACATTTCCACTCATACTGCAGAGCTCCTCCAAGAACCAGGCTCCATCCCGAGAAGTCAGATCAACCAGCTGCTCTCCAGCACTCGAAGCTGCACCTTCCATCATTAGGTTACGTCTAAAAAATGAGATAAATATTTGTACGGTGAAACTGACTTAGCTAAACACACATAAATGGGATACCTCAAAATCTGAAAGGAAATAAAGCAGTCTTACACCGAGCAAGACTAATGAAAGAAAAAGGATATCTTAAGTTTGGGATCAAACAAAAGACACATGAACTCTCCATAAGCATCAATGTTCGCAAGACAATGAAATGGTCTCACTACGTGGTCAGCTAACTCACCTTGTGAGGGTACAAAGGGCAGAAATAATAACACTTGCTAGACTCAAAGATCCTTCCTCTCCGTTCTCGTGAAGGAAAACTTTGATACAACGTTCAATTTCTTTCAACTGATCTTCACAAACAGGTACAGTGACAGCTTCCTGTTTCAAGCGTTCCACCTGTCTAATAAGACGGCTGTTTATGTCTGTTGCGTACCGCTGCAGGGTCATCTCAGTGGCAGTGATGAACTGACACACTGTTGGGGGTGGCTGAGGCGCATACTGCACTTCATATCTGTAAACAGAGAAAGAGGTGCTTGTAAAGAAAGTTCACGCCTTACAAAATACGAAAAAAGACAATATGGAATACTGCATTTGATCTTCAAACCTTGAAGAGTAGAAATCATTATTTCCATTTTACAGAAAAGGTCTCGAAAGCGAAAGTAACTTCCTAAGATAACTTGTTAGTGAGCGATAGAATCAATATTTGAATTCAGCTCTCTTTACCCTGATCCAACCATGCTTACACTGGGATACATTTTAATCAATTAGGAAAAACACACTGTCTTTTAAAGGAAAACATGAGCTCAAACCCTCTTAAAACCAAGAGAAAAGTGACTCCATTTAAATTCCATCTATCAACCATTTCTTTCAGAAAAATAAAATACTATGCAATTAAAAACATGAACACAACTTTGCTTCCAGTCCCAATGAGAAGTAAAGAAAATGGAGAGTGATCAAACTTACTTCCTGTAGAGATCCTGACAGCGCTCTACTGTGGTGTTACAGATGAGCTCTTCCATCCAGGTTTTCCATTGCTCAATTCGATGTTTCTGAAATATAGCCTTCGGATACTGCAGAGCTACGGTTGCATAGTGGTGCAGCTGCTCCAGACAGCCTCGCAGCACCGAGCGCCTCTGCTGCAGGAGGGTACCGACTTCCCCCTCCAGCTGCTCACACTGGCTGATCAAGTGGGCCTGGCCAGCATTCTGCAGAAAGGCTGTTGCTGGCACATAGCTTGGAGGACCTTTGGGTAAAAGATGATCATTGATCACAATGAAACCATTTCAAATCAGCAGTTACTGAAAGGGAGTACAAACCAGAACTCCACACATGAACACAACAACAACAAAACCCACATGCTCACATGTATATCTAAAATAAGTCAGCCCATACCAAGGTCCATTTGTGTGCTTATCTCCTGAAGCAAACTTGCCAGCTGTGTTGCTTCTAAATTACTGAATGCAGCCTGATAATGTGTTATCCACTGTTCAAATTCATTCAGCTTCACCTGGATTGCTTCCTGAACAGCTCTTTGCTGAGTCTGTAGTTGAGTGTGTTCAGAATACCTAATGGAAGGAAAAATTTTTGATTGCTCTTCTTTCTTCTGTATACTTTCATCACCCTGAAAGTACATTTTGCTTATACTTGGACTGCCTGGTAAGCTCCTTTTCAATCTTGAGGGCACTGCTCAAATGTCCTTTCCTTCTCTGTTTTTTCCTGACCCTACAGAGTTCCCTAACTACACTCAGAACATTTTAAATAAAATTCTACCACATTTGCCAGGGTTACGAGTTATTTGAAGTATGGAAGACTGAGACTTAATAGGTCTCCGTAATCTCAGCGTCTCCAGCAGTGTTTGGCACTTGTACATTTAACCACCCTTCACTGAGCTGGGTAGCCGCTCTGTGCAAGGTTCATTCACTTAGATCACTTTTAGTTTAATGCTCAAAAAAACTCAGCCAAGCAGACAAGATCCACTGTACAAATGAATAAGGATTCAGATACAAACTGCAGAGAGAAAACCAAACCCCAGGTTTTCTGAATCCAAGTTCAGTGTTCTAACCACCAAGTCCACCATCTCCCATAGTTACTCAAACATGTAAATTAAATATAATAAAGCAGAAAATTTAAGTGAATTCTGCTTTATTAACACTTTGAAAATGCAGTCCTTGGGAGAGCTTTATTTATCTGAGTTGCTGCAATAATTCTAATTCAAGTTGACAATGTTTACACAAAAATATGAAAATTATCCTTAATGGCATATCTTTAGAAATAAGAGTTCAACACTTGTTTTAAACCTGTGTTGCAGAGTATGAGAAGGATGATCCACTCCTTCAGCTCCTTCTAGAAATTCTATTTCTTCCAACAGTTTGCCCTGCAGTTTTTCCACCTCTGTTAGTTGCTCTTGCAAGCTCAGGTATTCATCTAAACTGCTGTCCAGCTTGGGAAGTACAACCAGCATCTCGTCCCGATTCTTAAACCAGTTCACCTGTAGAAAGACATTATTAGGAAGATTCTTATATAGGGCTGACTATGAGATATGATGATGTCTGTCAGAAGGATCATGTTAGAAGGACATTCTGCACATGTTACTCTACTTAAATCTCAACAAAGCCGGGGTGTGTGTGTGTGATGGCATCACCCATATTTTTACAAAGATAACTAACGTGGTCAATTCAAACAGCCATAAAATGAAGACTCAATTCCACAATAACACGCAGTTACCACCACACCACACAAAACAAGATTAGCATCACTGGCTACCACGATATTAAAATCAAGAAGGAGGGAGGCTATCCAAGTAAAGAACACTTAAAACCATCATTGGTAAACATTTTTCAGTCTATTAAGAAAGGTATAATTTTTTCAAATCATTAACCCACCTCCCATGTGTGAGAGTGACTGTGTGTCTTTGCATGGGAGCATTTCTTAGTGAAAGATCACAGCAAACTGCGTCTTACTTCGCTGTCATTTCAGTATTATACACTACAGTCACATAAAACCAATTTTTAGAAAAAGTTTCACTCTTGGACTTCCCTGAGGGTGCAGTGGTTAAGAATCCACCTGCCAATGCAGGGGACACGGGTTTGAGCCCTGGTCCGGGAAGATCCCACATGCCACGGAGCAACTAAGCCCGTGTGCCACAACTACTGAGCCTGCGCTCTAGAGCCCGCGAGCCACAACTACTGAGCCCACGTGCCTAGAGCCCGTGCTCTGCAACAAGAGAAGCCACCGCAATGAGAAGCCCGCGCACCGCAACGAAGAGTAGCCCTGCTCGCCGCAACTAGAGAAAGCCCGTGCACAGCAACAAAGACCTATGCAGCCAAAAATAAATAAATTAATTTAAAAAAAAAAAAGAAAAAGTTTCACTCAACTTTTTTATGGACATGTTAACTTTTTTTTTTTTTGGCCATGCCACACAACTTGTGGGATCTTAGTTCCCCGACCAGGGCTGGAACCTAGGCCCCAGCAGTGAAAGCACCGAGTCCTAACCACTGCACTGCCACGGAATTCCCTGGACATGTTAACTATTTTTTTTTTTTTTGGTTCCATCAAGTCTTAGTTGTGGCAGGCGGGCTCCTTAGTTGTGGCATGCATGTGGGATCTAGTTCCCGGACCAGGGGTCGAACCTAGGCCCCCTGAATTGGGAGAGCGGAGCCTTGACCACTGTGCCACCAGGGAAGTCCTGGACACGTTAACTATTAACCAAAAGATGACGATGACTTATTATCATTGGCCTCACCTTAATTTCAGCTACTCTTGAGGAAAAAAGGCTGCGAGTGATCTCTCGTTCCATCTCTCTCTTGCTCTGCTTGCTCTCGGCCTGCTGGCCCCCTCCACCATAGACGGCACCAGCAAACCCAGCCTCACCCCCAGCTGTCCAGTCCACCAGGGGGTCATACACAAAGGCTTCTAGCAGTGTCAGCAGAGTCTCTCTGCCACGCCGCATAATGTGTAGAACCTGTTTTCAGAAGACTTTTAATTAAGTTTTGCCACAAGTTTCCTCATTAAAATGTAGTTTTTCATTACAAAGGATTTGTTGATTTAAACAGGTACACTAAGAGGTGTAAGAGAAAAAAAACACATACCTGCTCACATGAAAGCCTAAAAACACCTTCTACTCCAGTTACACCCAGTGCTGTTTCAATGTTCTGTGTCATTCGAAAAGGTACTTTCTCAGGAACTCTAAGGCTTTTACCTTGAAAAGATAAATCATTATATTTTTGTCCTTTCACCAAAATAAATTCGACCCTCATATAAAAAGTCTTTAATTTTACCTTTTTCAAAGCAAACATTGTAATCTATGTGAACAACCTCTCCAGTCGTCATATCTATGAGAACATTATCCAGATGTCTATCTCCAAGGCCAATTATGTATCCGACCATAGACATGACTGCAGTAGATCTGGCATAAGACTAAAGAAGAGGGGATGGGGGAGCAAGTTAAGCATCATTAGCAAATTTCCTTCCAACATGGACTTGATTCTCTAAAATTTACAAACCTCCATAATCCTACTCCCTTATTTCTAAATAAACAGCTAGCGCTCTGCAGGGACGCTGCATGTAGTCACAGAAACTCTGCACTGAGCAACAGCATACGACACGGGTTGGTCCAACTTAATCACTATCAGAATGCAGGATTTAAAAAAACAGCCTCTCTAGTTTTTCCCTTTCTAAAGTTTTTATTCTCCTTTTCATTTCATCCATAATCCCCTCCATTCTGCCTTCACACAGTCATGGCTATGCCTCATAAAAATAAATGTAATATAAGATTCAAATGCAGGTCTCAAACTACCAAGTCTGGAGGGAGGCAGGAGGAGGGTGAACAAGACAAGACAGGAAGCAGGCAAAGAAACAATAATACTCATGATAGTCTAAAACAAAACACATACCTGTGTGACTCTCCACCATTCATCAGGGGTGGTGCAAGATGACCAAAGCTCTTTAGCAAGGAGATTTGGGGGCGTGGCCTCCATTAACTCTTCTAATACTGCCTTCATCACATGAAGAGGCCAATCCCGTCGGGACACATCCAGACTAAGTCCAACTGCTTTCAAAGCAGGACTAATTTTACTATAATAAAGTTCACTAGGACGGGGTACAATTCCAGGATTCTGAGGAGTTTGGTAGGAATCTTGGGCCTTTAAAAAAATTTTTTTTAAGGAAAGATCAACTTTGTTTAAATAAGGATAAAGATTACCTTGAATATAAAGCAGTATTTTAAAAACTGGTTTTTCAGCGGAACTCTCTACTTAGCTAGCTAAATCTCATCCATCAAATAGCCAAGTCGTCTGGACTATGCATCTTTCTTACAATCTACATATCATTTTCTTAATTTGGTATTACTACCTTATTGAAAACTCTGTCTACTGTTATATTTTCTTGAGGTTCAATTCAAGCTCAACATCCAAGTTACATTCTTCTTTGTAACATATAATTCTGTTTAAAATTTATCACTCATTTATTGCACATATTTCATTCTTCACCAATATGACTTAATCAATGTAAAATTAACAACAGATATTCAGAAACACCTTAGACAAAAATTTAAATAGCCCTTCTCTAATTCCACCTCCAATTCACCCCCTCAGTACCTGTTCTGTAGTCTCCTAGGCCTACCTAAAAAAATCTGAAGCCTTTCAAACTCTTGCTCCTTCCCATACCTACCCTACTTAGATTCATTTTATTTGTCTAGATGTTGGAACCTGAAGTTGTGACTTTAAAAATTTATCTTCTTATCTGTAGTACTTAGTACTACTCCTGTCATATACACTAAGCACTCATACTTAGCTAAAATGAATTCTAAAAAACTGTTCTAAATCGTAATAAATTTCACGGGTACAAAATAGGATGCCACAGTGATTAACTCCAAATTTAAAGTTGTGTCTATTCCTTCTTTAACTCTTATAAACTTGGAAAAAACCTCAAGAGCAGTAAGACTAGAAATATGTCACATATAACAGAGAACAGACTAATATATATACTTGTTTATTAACATTCAAATAAAAGCACATATATTAATTTTAATCAACCTTTTGTGCTTGTAAGGCAGCTTCCCGTTGTTGCCATCGTTTGTAAAGACCAAATAAGGGTGTGGCTCCATCCACCCACTGGATTAGGCCTGATCGAGTTCCTAGTGGTGTTACAGAATAGTGTCGAGCATGGAAACGGGGTGTTTCCTGGCGATTGATTGTAGCAAACATAGTATTTACAATAGACAGAAATTGCATTATTCTCTCATCCAGATGTAAATCCTCCAATCCTATGGAAACAAAATTAAAGTAGCTAGAGTAGGTGACCAGATGGGGTGAAGTGCAATGGGATGGGACTGGAAACATACCAGTTTTTTGTGTTCCTCTCAATTAGCAACAGCAGTCAAGAAGTGACAGCCAAAGAAGCACAATGAGAGCATTAGACAACATTCTATTGTCACAAGGTATTAGATACTAGAATTATTAGCTGTACCTCAGTTGCCCTGCTTCTATAGTTCATAAGCAAGAAGAGAGGAAGCAATGGAAAATCATGCTACACAGCCTCCAACTACTTCTATCAAAATACAGGACACTCCAGGCTATTCACAACATATATTCACCTAAAACAATCCTCACACACACAGTGTTAATAATAATCAGACTAATGTTCTTCTTTTAAATCTCACCTTTAAAAAGATAAGGATAGCTCTTCCCATCTGATCCGAGAAAGAGAAGTTTCTTTGGCTTGGTTTTGGTAGGTAAGATTGTGATGGTTCCACCCACACTGTGGATTGTGACAGTGTCTCTGGCTGAGACTTCTCCAGGAAGAGCAATTTCAGTGTTAGTCATGGCAGCCAGCCACGGGCTGATTTCTTCAAGACGCAAGATGTAACTTGCACGTTTCTGTGCTCTCTGTTGCAAACTCAGCATTATCTATATTTAAGATAGGAAAAGTTTACAATACCATTACAACACTTATTTTCTTCTACATTCAATCTGGCTTAAAGATAAATTTAAAATACAAACACCTCCTGTCTAGTTCTTACATTTAATTTGATGTTACATATTCGGGCCATCCTGGGAGGGGAAACACTGGTGTGCTGATATGCTCTAGGTGATTTCTACTTTGTTCAGACCTCTCCCACCTCCTCCGTACAAATACGCAATGAAATCATAGCAGATGGAAAGAAATCACTACTGTGATCACAAAATTCAAGGCTTATAGCAAATTCCCCACTGTTAAGCTATGTCCAATCAATGCCCAAACAAGTCACTTCAGTCCTTGCAGTAGAGCAAAAGATATAGCCAGCTATTGGCTGTCAGGTAGACACACCCTTAAGGAAGCCATCTGAAAATGTGGTAACAATTTAGAGCTCTGACTACTTTAAGTATGCAGAAAAACACACAATCTCTTCTAACTCACAGGAGTGGATCATGTATAGCTGTATCTCTACTTGTAGCTAACTCAATAATCTACACCTGATTTAATGAACTCTGGGCTCTGCTTTCATGTGAAAATTTTTAAATCAATCTTTTGCAACATTTGTTCATAAAAGGAAAAAGACAACTGGAAACACCTCAAGTATCCACTGACAGGACAAAGGATAAACTGTGGTATTGTCCCATAATCTATCAATGTTCAGCTGTATACAAAATATGGATGACATTAAAAAAAAAAAAAACCTAATGCTGATCCATCAATTATGGAAGTGGTAAACACATGCATGTACATACAATATAATCTCATTTATATGAAATTCAAAAACAGGAGAAGCTAAACAATATACCATTTAGAAATGTATCAATAAAAACTGTTTAAGTAAGTAATGATTAATTCAAAATTCAGAGCAGTGGTTGTGGAAAGGGAGATATAATTATGGAGGGACATAGGACTTCTAAAAGTTTTCTCTATGACTTATTTCACACACACACACACACACACACACACACACACACACACACACACACACACGGGGTTTTTTAAAAGTACTCCCCCTGGGAAGGGGGTGGGGGAAGGACTGGGATCAGCAGATGGATGAACAACAAGGCCCTACTGTATAGCACCGGGAACTATATTCAATATCCTGGGATAAACCATAATGGAAAAGAATATGAAAAAGAATGTAAATCTATATATATAAAAAAGTCACTGTGCTGTACATCAGAAAGTAATGCCACATTATAAATCAACTATACTTCAATTTAAAAAAAAAGTATTCTCCTTGTCTCCTCCTCTGGATTTCTTGGTTGATTTACTGAGAAGAACACAAAGAAGCAAGAAACTACTGCTGGAACACGAGAAAACAAGTTTTGGCTAGGCCACACATAATAAACTTCATCCTTCATGTTAGTGCTCTTATCTTGTGCTTCTAAGGCATTTACCCTGAATTTAGCATTTCCTCTAGTTTCCTCTACTTTGCATTTACTAGTTAAAGTCAGGTGTATTTTTTGTCTCTACACTGTATCTTTTAATAGTTTTTCCATTACTAAAGTTAATAAAATCAGTTAAGAGCAATATAGGAAAGGGATAGGAAAAGAAGGGATAAGAAAAAAAGTTACAAGGTAGCTTAAATAGGCTCCCCTGGTGGCACAGTGGTTAAGAATCCTCCTGCCAATGCAGGGGACACGGGCTCGAGCCCTGGTCAGGGGAGATCCCACGTGCTGAGGAGCAACTAAGCCCGTGTGCCACAACTACTGAAGCCCGCGTGCCTAGAGCCCGTGCTCTGCAACAGGAGAAGCCACTGCAATGAGTAGCCTGCGCACCGCAACGAAGACCCAACACAGTCAAAAATAAAATAAATAAATTTAAAATAAATAAATAAACAGGCTCCCCCAACTAGTGCTGCTGTTGCTGAAACATGTGAAAACCAAAGAACATACAGAATTAAGGGGACCAAAACATAAAAGATAAGGATTCTCAAGTATTTAATTACACTAATCATCCCTCAAACAGGCTATGCAGAATTGCTGTCAAAGAATTCCGTATAAAAATTGATGTTGTTACGTGTGAATATTTTGTCTGTTAGAAATACTGAATACCACTCCACCAAGAAAAACTACATAGGTCCAAGATTAAATTTCTTAATCTTTTATGAGAAGAATATAGCAGGCAGGCAGTATTTAGCTCAAGGCCACAGCTCCCTCCTTGTCTAATTTCTTACAGTATATTCTTCCCTGGTGTGAACCCTCAGTAGATTAAAGTTTGCCACCCTAGGCCCACTCACCCTCAAATTCTTAAAAATGAAGAAAACACCTTTCTCTATATTCTTTACAAGCAACTGACCACTGGCTGCCTTGCATGGGCTTAGAAAGTTCTCTTGTGTTCTAAGTAAAAAGAGTCCCCTTACTTAAATTTTTCATCTCAGGGAATTTCCTATTTCAGTAGCTTTCTTGAGATTTTTCTGTACCTCTTTAAATGGAATCCAGCTGCTTCCAGGCTTTGCAGGGTTTGATGGTGTCTTCAGCTTTTCTAGGGCATTTTCTATTGCATCACCGTAGTTATCCTGAAACCACTTTTCATGAGGTGTTTCTGCAGGGGCCGCCGTGATGCTCCTCACATGCTCCAAAGCAAACACAATGGGTTTCATCAAAGCCGTGTGCTTCTCCCGCATGATTGCAATTTTCTCTTCTCTGACCAGAAAGACGTAAAGAGTTCAATACAAACAAGGAACAATTTAATTGTCAAGTGTAAATAAACAGTATCAAAGAACAGTCGAAATAAAGTAATAAAATATAAGCAAGGTAACTGACTAAAAACAGCATTGCAAAAAATCCAGCATATAAAAGAGGCGCGTTCTCTTTTCAACAAGTGGTGCTGGGAAAGCTGGATATCTTTTTGCAAAAGAATGAAGCTGAACTCTTACCTTTTACTAATGTCAAAAAATAAGTCAAAATGGATCAAAGACCTTAACATAAAAGCTAAGGCTTTATTTAAAACTCTTAGAAGAAAACAAAAGAAAAAATTGATAAACTAGGCTACATCAAAACTAAAAAGTCATGTGCATCAAAAGACATTCTTTTTTGACTTCCCTGGTGGCGCAGTGGTTAAGAATCCGCCTGCCAATGCAGGGCACACAGGTTCGATCCCTGGTCCAGGAAGATCCCACATGCCACAGAGCAACTAACCCCATGTGCCACAACTACTGAGCCCACGTGCCACAACTACTGAAGCCCACGCTCTGCAACAAGACAAGCCACCGTGATGAGAAGCCCGCGTACCGCAACGAAGAGTAGCCCCTGCTCTCTGCAACTAGAGAAAGCCCGCGTGCAGCAAAGACCCAAAACAGCCAGGAATAAATTTTTTTTAAAAAAGACTTTTTTTTTTCACTCAAGAGAGTGAAAAAGACAATGCATAAAACAGGGGTAAAATATTTGCAAATCATGCATATGATAAGGGATTAATATCCAAAATATTTAGAGAGCCCCTAAAACTCAACAACAATAAAACAACTCAGTTCAAAAATGGGCAAAGGATTCAAATAGACACTTCTCCAAAGGAGATATACAAATGCATAAGCACATGAAAATATGCTCAACATTATTAGTCATTAGAGAAATGCAAATCAAAGCCACAAGATACCATTTCACACACATTAGGATGTTACTATCAAAAAGACAGAAAACAACAAATGTTGGCAAGGGTATGGAGAAACTGGAACCCAGTTTACCAGTTTCTCTACAAGTTAAACATAGAATTACTATCTGACCCAGCAAATCCACTGGCTCACACACAATTAAAAGCAGGGACTCAAACAGATATTTGTACGGTGATAGAAGCATTGTTTACAATAGCCAAAAGACAAGAGCAACTCAGGTGTCCATTGACAGATGAGTGCATAAATAAAACGTGGTATATCCATACGATGGAATGTTATTTAGCAATAAAAAGGAAGGAAATTCTGATACATGCTACAACATGGAATGAACCTTCAAAACATTATGATAAGTGAAATAAACCAGACACAAAAGGACAAATACTGTATGATACCAGTCACGCGAGGTACTCAGAATAGTCAAATTCATAAAGACAGAAAGCAAAATAGTGGTAACCAGGGGCTGGGGATAGGGGAGAAGGGAAGTACTATTAAATGGGTACGGAGCTGTTTGGGATGATGGATAAGTTCTGGAACTGGACATCACACTGTGAATGTACTTACCGCAACTGAATTGTACACTTAAAATTAGTTAAAATGACAAACTTCATATGTATTTTACATTTAAAAAAAAAAAGAGGCAGCTATGTTTTTGGAGTGTAAGTATATGAAAACATACTTGCGTAAGGTATTGTTGTTCTGGACTCTCTTCACCTCATCTTCCAGCTGCTGAATTCGTCTCAGGACATACATGTGTTGCTGTAACAGAACTCCCAACCAGAGCTCATCCCAGAGAACAGTGACCCTGCGCAGCTCAGCCACGAGCATCTGAACCTGCACACACGGCACATCCAAATATGCTCATCTACAAATCTACACACAGCACAGTTCTGCAAACACTGGATATTGCAAGTGAAATGTGTGCATCTTGTTCATTAACCAATTAGAGAACCTTGATCAGTGATTCTATCAGTAAAGATTTATAAAACCAATTTTGGTTATTTTAAAAGCTTTACTCCTTGAATAATATTTCTGTAACAGTTTTATGGGTTTAGTTTTTAGGTGAGTTTTTTTGGGTGGGGGGGTGGTGACAATAAAAATTTATTTTAAAACATATGAGTTGGTTTTTTTGTACCTGTAACACCATAGTTGGGTTTGCAGAGGACAGTTTATCTACAATTTTGCTGTAGCAATCCTGCATCATGGCTTGGTCTTCATTCAATCCACTTTTAGGCTCATCCTTATTGCTATCTTGAGAAGCAGGAGGACTTCCTCCCTCACATTCAGAAACTAGCAATTCTTCTCCTTGAATATTGCCAAGTAAAGTTGGAATTGCAGAGGAAAATTTATTTCCTAAAGTGAAATGGGAGAATAAGGTATAATTTGGATACTTCTCCATGTGCATATGTTGAGTTAGGAAAAACATCAATAATGTATTTGATCCCAGAGCACTCATTTAACTAATTTTGCCTTCTGTGCACTAAGCTGACCAAAGATCATGGATATTTTGCCTTTTTACAAGTTCAGCTTCTATATTTATTAATATTATAAGCTAATAAAAGATAAATGGGGGGGCTTCCCTGGTGGCGCAGTGGTTGAGAGTCCGCCTGCTGATGCAGGGGACACGGGTTTGTGCCCCGGTCTGGGAAGATCCCACATGCCGCGGAGCGGCTGGGCCTGTGAGCCATGGCCGCTGAGCCTGCGCGTCCGGAGCCTGTGCTCCGCAACGGGAGAGGCCACAACAGTAAGAGCCCCGCGTACCGGAAAAAAAAAAGATAAATGGGGGAAAATATAATAAATGAGTCTCAACAAATAAAGTGTTCCCCCAGCCAGAGTCCAGAACTTATTTTCCATCCTTGTCTGCCAGTTAATTCAGCTAGGTGAACCTGAGATTTCTCCAAGCCTTGGTGGGTTACTGTGAGACTGAAGATATCATGTAAAGCACACATCCTACTGCCAGACATGGTAGTTACTCACTCAATAAATGGTGTTATTATTGTTACTATTATTGTTATGGAAAAATTACAAACTCTATCAACTCTGGAACATAAAGCTCAAAAAAATTTACCTAACAAACGTTGTTTGCAAACTCATTTATACTTAAAGTAGCGGTATTTTAAAATTCCTTACCTGAAGCCTGTGATTCACTACTAAGCGATATGGTGCCCACTATTGCAGGATACAATATGAGATGTGGGGAATCTTGAGCCACACGGCAGAGAAGGTTACAAATACTTTGGCGCACATACACTTCAGGGTGGTTTAAGCGTGAGAAAAGTTGTGGAATAATTCCTTCAGGATAGGAAAGAAAAATACTTTAAAGTTATTAAAAACAGTCAACATGGCGGAGGCAAAAGGATAAAACTTGATATATGTCAGCATTAGTTCCAAGAACCTCAAATTTCTCCCTGTGATAGCAAAGAACCATACACAATAGTTCTTGATTTGCAAGTTTAGTTAGGGTACAGAGCTATAATCAAAATCCTAAGCAATTCAAAAATGTTATAGAGAAATATATTTTCGTGAGTGCCTGTAAAAGAAGGCAGAAACAGACAATTTTTTCAAAGTGTATATGAAAGTTTTTGAAACTTATTCTTACCACTCTCTCCAAAATTCCTTTTGTATATAAAAAGCTTCCGCCTCTCAGCCTTCCATTTCTCTGAAAGGTGGGAGGGAAGTGGTATAACAAGCAGTCCAGAGTGTCCTATGAACTAATATAGCTATTTCATAACACACTGAAATAGTAAACATAGAGGAACTTTTTTTTTTTGGCCACACCACTTGGCATGTGTGATCTTAGTTCCCTGACCAGCAATTGAACCCATGCCCCTCTGCAGTGGAAGCGCAGAGTCTTAACCACTGGACCTCCAGGGAAGTCCAGGGAACTTTATTTTTCAACAGTCTTATTATCTTCTACCCAGAAATAATTTTTCCTGAAACATTTAGACTATCACCTCTCCATGGCGCAGTAGGTGTTGTTTCCAAGCCATGTTCCAGATACTGCCTAAGCTCTCCAGCATGCTTCACAAGCAATCTGAGCAATCGCAACGTGGCCATCACAATCACGTCGTCCGTGCTCTGCTCTGCTCTGTGACTTAAATGTAGCCGAGGGTCATCTTCATCTAAAGAAATCTAAGGATGAAAAACAAAAGGAAAAAATAAGACAATTCAGAATAATGTTTCCATCTACGAGAAAAGAAATTTCAAATAAACTTTCCTAACAGAACACTGTGCTACCTACCTGACCAGCATTGAGTTTAAGGAAAGTAAAATATGCACTGCAAGATAGTTTGTACAGGCTGAAGATTCTATCTACAACTTTCCTCCACACTTTAATAACTCCTTCTGTTGCACTTTCATCAAGTTCTGAAAGCCATGGGCAGCTTGATATTAACTGACGCCAGATAACATCAACCATGTCATCTTCCTCATTATCTTCACTTTCTGTTATCTGAAGTGTTATATCTTCATCCTGAAGAAAAATAGGGCAAAAAAAGTTGCTATTTTTGGGCACAAATTAAAAAAGGGAGAAAAGTACGCGATTTTCCTAATATATGCAAGCATTTTCTCATTTATGAAAGACCAAAATACTCCACATTTAGTGTTATACATATTAAATCAATGTTACTATGCTTCTCTTTATGATATACTCACTAACGTAGCTAATGATAAAGGATATAAGCATTTAGCAAAGATCAAAGATTTTGATTTGGGGAATTTAAATGCTTCAGAGTTACAACATAATACTCTGCCTGCAGAGAATTACCTTACTCTGTCTACAGTACTGCACATGTACTTAAACACCAGCTTTGACAGACACTGATATATGCTGAAGTCTAGAGCAAGAACTAAGTCAACACAGTTTTATCTCAGCAAATAAAACGCAAACTTCTAAAGTCTACAACTAAATACTTAATAGTTATAACATTCTAGAATTCATAGAACTTTGAGAGGGGAGGGAGTAAATGCTACAGACCATCTAGTCAGCTGGTTTTCAGCTATGGCTGTATATTTAGAATCACCTAGTAAAACTTCAATAAACCCTCCCATCCCCAAGACATACACAAACGTTCCATCCAGAATATGTGGAGAAGGGCTTAGACACTGGCATATTTTAAAAGCTTCCAAGCCAGTATTAAGAATTTCTGATCAGAAGAGCAATTAAAAGAGAAATCTACATAAAACAAACTTTGCCTTTTTTAACAGGACCCTAAGGAAATGACTTGATTTCTCAAGAAATCACACTATTCTTATTAGAAAAATACTTTAACTCACTTTCATCTTATCAAAGTTTCATTTGAAACAAAACATTTAATCAAGTATATGTGATTTAGAACAGTGAACTTGACACTATTTCCCCCAAACACTGTATCATGTTTTCCTTGCCTGAATCCCCGCTGGCCGACAAACAGCCTGACCAAGAATACCATATATTCTCTCTTTTTCTTCTTCGGTTATAGTGTCTGGGAGCAGATTCTGAACTTCAGCTTTTTCTCTAGGCAGCAGACGAACACCTTCTCCCTGACTATAAAAATAAAACAAATCATCAGTATTTCAGCAACCTAAACTTTGCCATGTCAGCAGAGATTTTAAATCTCCAGTTTGTGGGCTTCCCCGGTGGCGCAGTGGTTAAGAATCCGCCTGCCAATGCAGCGGACATGGGTTCAATCCCTGGTCCAGGAAGATCCCAAATGCCGCAGAGCAACTAAGCCCGTGTGCCACAACTACTGAGCCTGCACTCTAGAGCCCACGAGCCACAACTACTAAGCCCACGTGCCACAATTACTGAAGCCCACACCTAGAGCCCCTGCTCCACAACAAGAGAAGCCACTGCAATGAGAAGCCCGCTCACCGCAACCAGAGAAAGCCCACGTGCAGCAACGAAGACCCAATGCAGCCAAAAATAAATAAATAAATAAAATAAATTTATAAAAAAAAAATCTCTATTTTGCAATGCATTAAATAAATTACACATTTCAACATACATACCTAGCATTGTCAACCACCTTTCTGCCCCACCTGTAAGCCCAACTAGCCAACGCTGCCCAAGATTTGGCTACTTCAGGCGCCTGTACTGAAGATAGGTGATACAACTGTCCCAAAATGAAGTCAGGTTCTCCAACTCCAATATGTACTGCCGTAGTGGAGAAAAAAATAACAATGTCACATTCATAAATTTCTAATGGCATTCCCATTAACATTTTAGGATTTTACTATCTGCAAATAATAAGTTCTATAACGTTATATAGTACATAATTTGATAAAGCACACATTTGTATTATGCTTTTCTAAAAGGCTAATATGTTGAAATGAATCACTCAGCTTCCCAAGTAAGCTTAAATTATCACCCTGTAAAACACATCAATGTCTTTCATGATACTGAACTTTACGAACAGTTCAGGTGTCAGATGTGTTCTAGAATGTCTTGTATTTTGGATCTGACTGGCCATTTCCTCACAATTAGATTCAGCTTAAACATTCTGGCAAAAATGACAGATAGGTGATGAGTATACAATTTCATTCAATCAAAGATTCATGAGGTAAATATCTTTATTTCCAGTTTAGAAGTGAAGAAATCTCCTGCTATAGTGCCACTTGCCAATATGAAGATTTATAATGATCACAAGACATATCCCTTGTGAATAAAGATGCCTACAGTACATAGATTAGAATTACTTAGTAAGACCAATGTAAGTAACTACAATTCTAGGCTTCACAACAACAAAATGAATGACATGAACAAAATTCTCATGTTTCAGCAAAAAGGTTAGTTATCTCCCAATCTGTAAAACCTGGACAATGGTGCCTACCATAACAGGCACTCAAACACTGAATGAATTAACTATCCTATTTGTCGAGTACCCTTCTGTTACTAGCACTAGTGTCAGGATGTGAAACTTGAACCTTTCTGTAGTTTCTGTGCTCCACCAGTCAACGGGACCAGAGGCCACTATTCTGTAACTTTGTTGTTCCTCCTAGCATGAGGTAGAATTTTAGATATCACAGGCAGGACCTTACTGCCAGGAAAAACATCAAGGTCCATGAAAGCACCATGAACTGGGGAGATGGGAAGTATGGCCTGGGAGGCGGAGTTCAGTGACTTCCACAGTGGCATCAGATGCTAAAGAAATGTGCTTTAGTCACTTCTGGGCAACATAATATACTAAATTTCCACAGAGACAGTTTTTGTGGCCAATTATAGCCTGCCTAACACTGTGAACTTTAAAATAGGGGGAAATAACTTCTAAAATTAATATTTTAAAGCTAATCAAACAAATCCTACCTGTAGATTCGCTCTCGATCCGAGGATACTCTTCTTCCATTGTATTAACAGACGGTAGTTCAATTAGAGTGAGTATGTTTTTAGATAAAGTAGAAAGACCTGTCAAGTTCTGCTGTTGCTGAGCTCTGTAAACCTGTTTCAGCTGCCCTGAAATTTCCTTCCATTCTGCCTGGATCCATTTAGCCAATGTGAGAATTGACTTGGCAACAGCATGTTCAGCCTTGGCAGACTTGCAGAAAGATATGGCGCAGGAACTCAACATCTCCATTGCGTGTGTTGACTGGCCTATAAAAAATCAAAACACCAGCCCTTAGAAGCCTTAGAAGCAAACAAATGACATTCTTTCAGGATAAAGTAATATTTTAAATTCAGTGATAACCAATGATCTCTGGAAACATTTCCTGCTTTAATAAACAATAACAAAATTACCTCTTTTAAAAGCACCAAATTGCAGAGGTAAGTCAATTACACATAACTTACTCTTCAGGACCCAAATTTTCTGCAACAGTTGAAAAAAATCAACTTTCCTATTATTGCCTTACACCATACACAGTAACATTCACACACATGATTTTTATTATAGTCGTGTATTAATCATAATTCATTTTACTAACCTGCTGTATATAGCAATTTGGTTTTTTCAATGTCAAGTTCAGGCCCCCATTTTTCATCCATTTGACCTTGAGTTGATAGTTTTTTAAAATGCTGGACCAAATCCTGCACAGTGGTGGTCTTTCCCAGCTGAACCTCACTACACTGTGCCAGCAGTCTTGTTGCAAGTGACACATTCCCCCGTTTTCTAGCGAATTTTGCTGCTGTTAGACCTAATTCCATGAGATGGCTTCTAATTGGAATTGTTTGTTCTGGAGAGAAGAAAATGTTTTATTAGTCCTTGCCTGGTCTAATCCCAGATTGCAGAGAAACATGGCCAAAAAGTTGCTTCCCCAACTATTCCCTTCCCCACTACCTCCCTAAATAAAGATAATTCGTTTTTCATCATCTTTAAATCCCTAACAGCTAGCATAGTGCTTGGCATACAATAAACAATAAATGTTTGTTAAAATAAATGTATACAACGGAGTAGACAAAAGTAAAAATCGTTCAGTATAAGAAATTTAACTTTTGGGCTTCCCTGGTGGCGCAGTGGTTGAGAGTCTGCCTGCCGACGCAGGGGACACGGGTTCGTACCCCGGTCCGGGAGGATCCCGCATACCGCGGAGCGGCTGGGCCCGTGGGCCATGGCCGCTGAGCCTGCGCGTCCAGAGCCTATGCTCCGCAACGGGAGAGGCCACAGCAGTGAGAGGCCCGCGCACCGCAAAAAAAAAAAAAAAAGAAATTTAACTTTTTAGCTTCTGAATCGTTTTAGTATAAAGAGCCTAAGCCAAAGGGTGAGGAATGAGGGTAAGGCTAGACCATCCCCCCTTCTTGAGTAAGTACCCTCTGCCCTTCTACCATGCCATTCTCTCCTGGTTTACTCCTACCTTTCTGAAGAATCTTTCTCAGTCTCCTTCTCATCCACTACCCATCCATTATAATTGGTGTTCCTCGGGGTCAGTCCTAGGCTCTCTACTCTACTCTGCATACTCTCCCTGGACAATACCATCTGCTCCTGTGGCTTCCATTACCATACAAATGCTGATGACTCTTGAATCTTTATCTCTAGCCCAGACCTGACATCTGAGTCCCACCTGCCTACCAGTCACCTATACTCAGGTATTTCAAAGGCACTTTAACCTGTGTTACATGGAATCCGTTTTCCACCACCCTCCAAAGCTACTTCCTTCTCTGTTTTCTCTTTCTCAGGTAAAGGCACATGATCAACTTGGCTACCTAAGCAGGTGCCTGGCAGTCATCTTAGCCTTTACTTTCAATCCTCATATCACATCTGCTTTTTTCTGTCCCTACTGCTACTACCTTGGTTGCCTTTAGCAGGGACTTCAGCCTAACTGGTCCCTCTGCCCCCAGCCTTAGCCTCTTCTAATTCATTCTCCAATCTGCAACTGAACTGATCGTACACAAAGGTAAATCTGAACACTTAACTTCCCTTTCAGGCCTTCCCACTGTCCTTCCAATAAAGCCCCAACTCTGAAATCTGGCTTAAGAGGCACTGATGCTTACACTGCATTCTAATCTCAATCTCACCCAGTTTCATCTCTTCCCATTCTCCCTTAGGCGAGAATTGAGAATTGAGTCATCTAAGAATATTTTACTACTGCTGCTGGACTTCACACATGATATTTTCTCTAACTAAACCAGTCTGCCTTCTTTCTCATCTCTACCCGCCCCTTGGTCTCAGCTTAAATGTTACTTCCTCCCCAAGTCCTTTCTGATTCCTAGGATTAAATCGGTGCCCTTGCTGTGCTATTTTAAGCACCATGCATGTGCACTTCCATTTAGCACACCATATTGCTGCTCCTTGCTTGATGACAATTTTCCCTGCTAGACTCCAGAATCTCTTTGGTCCTAGGGATGCAGAAAAAAGGCTTGTCTTGTTCACCATTACATCCCAACTTACAGCAAAGTACCTGGCACAAAGCACATATTTTGACAAACACTTGCTGAATAAAGAAAGAAAAATAAGGAGGAGTGAGGTTCTGTCTCCAAATGTAACTACTGGGTTACTGACTTTTTCTTCTCAGTTTTAAAACTTATTCAATATGGGAAGGATGGGAAAGGAGATGATATTTGTATTCCTATTATATGCCATGCTCTGTGCTAGGGCTTTTATATACCTTGTCTCATTTCCTATAATCCTTACAAGAATCTCATGAGTGGGGCAATCCCCATAACTGAAAAGCAAAGCGACTCAGAAGTTTAATGACTTGCCCTAAGGTCCCTCGATTTGCAAGTGTTGGGCTAAAGATCCAAACCCAGGTCTATCTGGCACTGAGGGTCCAAGTGAGTCACAGTTGCCAGTAATCACCCTGCACTACAAGTCCATATCCCAGCATTGGCTTACTTAAAATTTAATACTCAAATTTATTCGGTAACCCTAGCGACCACATTTTTGACTAATTCTACAGAATTCTGGCAACTTTTCTGTATTAGAGTGAAAAGGAAATTGCTAATATCCCTTTAATATGACATTTCTTTCTTAAATATGAGACTTATGAATATTGATACAAATACTAATTCTCTAACTATTCAATTGAAGCATTTAAAACATTCACGGTACATTGTATCTGACAAAGAATTTGAATCCAGAATATTTAAGTCTTATGACTTCATTAAAAATGGCTAAGAGTTGAACACTTATAAGATATACAATGGCCACTATTCAAATGAAAAGATGCTCAATATCATTAATCATCAGGAAAATACAAATAAAACCACAATGAGATACTACTGTATTCACTCCAGTGACTAAAATTAAAGAACCACTATAGCAAGTATGTAGATGTCAGAAGGAGTGTAAAATGTACAATCACTTTATAAGAAACTGCCGAGCTACTTCAAAAGTTAAACCATATGACCCAACAATTCCAATCCTAGGCATTTACTTAAGAGAAAGGCAAATATATATCCACCCAAAGACCTGTACATGAATTTCACAGCAGCTTTAGACATAATAGCCCAAATTTGAAAACAATTCAAATATCCATCAAAGGATCAACAGATAAACAAACTGTGGTATATTCATACAATGTATATTCATACGATGTATATTCATACAATGGATACTACTCAACTATAGGAAGGATGGCACTACTGACACATGGAACACAGGGAACCTTAAAAAATAAAATGCTGAGCAAGAGAAGCTAGACACAGAGCATACTGTACCATTTATAAAAAAAACTTTAGTAAAGATGAGTCTAATCTATACTGATTGGAAGCAAATCAGCAGTTGCCCAAGACAGGACAGATGGGAGAAATGACTGGCAAGAAGCATAAGGAAACCTCTGGGGGTGAGATAAGTATGCTATATCTTGACTGAATCGGTGGCTACACAGGTGAAGAAATGTCAAAAATCATGAACTATACACTCAAAATGTGTAATTATATCTCAACAAAGCCATTTTTTTAAAAAAGCGAATTACCTTTTATTTTCTCCAACAAATGACTCTGGTACATGGTATATCTTAATGCCTGCATCCACGGCCTGACATCATGCTGTTTACATGAACGCAAAGCTTCACTGAAGAGTGGGATAAGACAGTCCTGCCAGAGAAAAACCAAAACTACTTAATGTAAACAGGCTCCTTATATGACCCCACAGGTCAGCTACTTCAGATCTACTCCAGATTTAAACGCTCCCCTTTCTTCACTGTATCTTCTAATTATAAGAGAAAACAACACGCTAAAGAGAAAAACCTATGTTTTGCCAAAAGAAAAAACTTTTTTCAGAATATTAAGTCCAATTTATCATTGTACTTATCAATAAAGCAGTCACATTTTTATAAAAAATAAACAGCTCATTTACTATAAAGCAGAAGCTAAGTTACAGAAAAACATAGAACTACTGCTTCATAAACAGATTCTCAAAGATTATTTCCTTTGGGAAGGGCCCATCTTTGGTTAAACTTTACCCTATTTGGAAGGAAGAGGCACAGTCTCTTCTTTTCAGTCAAATCTGAAATTTATATAATCTGGTATACATTTACGTAACCAACTCCTCTTCCAAAAAAATGGAGGGAGGGAGGGAGGGAGGGAGGGAGGGAGGGAGGGAGGGAGAAAAAACCCTAAGCAACCAGCCATCCTTGAGATTATACATCTTAGGTTCCATCTTCCTCACATACTTCTCCAATAAAAATTTGCCTGAAAATGGAATTTTAGATTTCTGGATTTACTTACTAGCTTGTCCAAAAAATGCTAAAAATGCTATTTTAAAAATGTGAAAAACAGCCTTTATTCCACACTAATGCCTATTAATGTTCAGAAGGATATCCTGGTTAAAAATACACATATACACACCTCTGTTGAAAGTCTGCTAGAAACTGTGTTCTCCAAAGCAGAAGAGCAATACAGCTGTAAGGTACTTAGAACTGGCAGAGACTGTGAAACCGTTAAAGTAGAAAGTCTCAGTGGCCCAACAGCTATGCGGCAGGTTTGCTTCAAGTACTTCACCACGTTTCTGAAAGAAAATATTTACTGCTAATTAATAAATAAGATTTTCCAACTTGTAACCACTAAAGGGATATGGCAGTGTGATAAGATGCTATTATACTGGCATCCAAAGTGGGGGAAGAAAAAGGAACTGCCTGCTCTTAAGTAAAATGACACAAGCAAGTCAAGATATCAATATTAGCTTTTGGGGATATAAAACTTTTAATTTTACTTAGTTTCAACCTCTGTATATTAGCAAGTGACATTCACATATCATATGACTTCTACAACTAAAATGAAGCTATCATGACTAGCGCTGCAGTGATCTGGTAACTGTCTCACCCCCACCAATCTACACACATTTACCATATGGTACACATAATGCATATTTACCTCCTTAGGCTTACACTTACTCAGTTATAGACTGCCACTTCTGATCTTGTTCTATGTGGTTTAAAGCAGTTGCCAAACAAACAGAACTTCTCAACAACTGAACTTCAATGGACTTCTGAAGTTCCCTTGGATCTGGACTTAACATGTTAGGAAGCAGTTTTTTCATATCTACAGAAATTGAATAAGTTCCACTAAGTTAATTTGCTTTTAACAAGGTACCTTGACAGTATTAAAAAACAATCACCAATGAATACCTCCTTTCATGTTTAAGTTCATATTTAAGTTCAGGCAGTTTCATATTAAGTTCAGATACTATGATTAAGCATTTCTGGTAGCTATATAAAAATACTTCACATAAAATAATACCTCAGACCTCTCAAAATGAGTTCAAAGACTCAAAAATCAGTAAGTCAACCTATTACTTAAAAGGGGCAAACACTGAATTTAGCAAGTCAATGTTAACACACAAAATATTCGTAATACTAACTTCAGTACTACATTTTACAAAATGCTTCAGTTGTGACAAAGAAATTAATTAATGAACCACATCAAGATGTCAAGCAAGAAAAATATTTAAACACAACTTGCACTTTTTCAAAGAAAATGGCTAGATAAATCTCTAAGTGTTACAGTAGCCTTTCTTAGTTTGCTTAATTTGAATTAAACTATTTTTCATTTGCTAAATCAAAGGTAAAGGGAACAGCCCTAATTTTTTGCCTCACACTCTGCCCCAAAAAATGTACAGAAAAACTTCCAGATTTTCCACTAAAATATACTAAGTCAAACATTTTAAACAACTTGTTCATTAAAATACTTAATTTTAAAATTATCTCAAATACCTATTTTTTCTTTTGATCCTCCAGCAAGTAGATTGATATTTTCTCCTGGCAACAATTCTAATTGCTCAGTACATTCAACAAACTCTCCAGATTCAAAACTGCTTAGTGATCTGTAATTAAAATATTGGTTAGCTTGTTTTACACTCTATCCAGCCTGTGGAACCATTCAAAAATACAGAACAAATTCTAGAAAAAGAAAGCAGTTATACAGAATTCCTTTGATGAAAGTTCCTTCCACGTAGGCCACCATTTTATTTTTACTTTGAAGATGTGACTACCATCTTAATTAGAGTGGCAAACTGGAAAGTCATAGCTACAGACATTCAGTTTAGCATACTCAACCCTCCATGTTTCCTTCCTCTTTTTGCAGTCTGTTATCCTTGGGGGCCCGACCAAAACACTAACAGTAGAGCTCTGCAGGGCAACTTCAACATCTAGTTCTCCCCAAGTTACCACTAAATTCCCTGCATGGCCTCACTGCTCACCTAAAGCGCAAGCCCCAGTAGGTCTCCTATTCTATTAATCTCAATCTGATATCCTACTCCTGCCTTCTTTCATTGCTGGCCTCCCTCCTCCTCTCCCTTTTCCACTGTTTCCTGGAAGCTGTTTCTCTTCTTTCAAAGAATTTTTCCTTCCCTTCTCCTCACCTTACCTGAAAATGGTACACCTCTGGAACTCCTTCCGATAGTCTGTAGCTTCAATGCCAGGATGAGGGCCTTACCCTCCTAGCAACCCACTGCTACTTCCAGATCTTGCATTCTGTTCGCATTCCTATTACAGCTGTTCTCCAACCAACAAGATGACTTACAGTTTTTCAATTTCCCTCTTTTCCATTAATCTCTCATCTTTTCCTGTCCCTCTCACTATGTCACCTCCCTTACATTTCCAGCACTGAATATAGCACTGAAAGTGTACATCACTTGACTGTACCTGCTTCTACCTTAATAAACCCCAAGCTTGGATCAATGCAACCATCAGCTTCTCAGGTGAGCCATAATCACTTGGCACTGATGAACTGTCTCGGTGTGGTGACCAACACACTTATCATTTCTGCCACCACAGAAACGGCAGGTCTGCTGTGTCCCCACTATGCTCTACAATGCCCTTGCACTTTCAGCTAATGACTGACACCTCAGGAAAAAAACAAACACAGACTGTTTTCATTTTCTCTACCTTTACCCCCCAATCCACATGCACTCCCCAAACTGTATATATCCAACTTTAACTGCTTTCCTTGAGGCACAGGAAAGGTGGAGTCCAGTTAATCCTTCAATCACTCTTCTTTACCCTGCTTCTTCAACCTGTCTTCTTATGGCTCCTTCCCCAAGGCTTAAAAGAACATTTAATCTCTCCAACATTTATAATAAACACACAGTACTCTGTTCCAGCCACAGCGTTCCTTCCTTGACTTCATTACCCAATTAACCTAACTAAAACTTCATTTTCAAGTTTCTCCACCACTCCACAGTATTCAACCTGGCTGCTTCTCCTTCTCTCTCTACAAAGCTCTTCTTGCTCAAAGTCTATGAAGCTCCCTACAAGGATGATTATTCCTGTCTGGTTCTTCTGCATCTCTAACATTGCCTTCCTCAATGTCCTTGTGTTTTCTTCAGCGGCTTCTTCTCCCATCCCTTAACAAAGATGCTCAAAAGGACTCTCACCATGGCCCTCTTTCTTTTTCACTCACTCTTCTCCAGAGCATTATCTGTGGTTTGGTGGTTTATGAAGGCTCTGGAGTATAAAGAGTGAAAAAGAAAGAGGGCCTGTAAGTATCACCTATATACTAATGATTCCCCAAATCTCTCTCCAGCTTAGGGTTTTCACCTTAGTTCCAAATCCAATTCTTAACTGCTTACTAAAACAATCTTGTCTGCATATTTCACATACTTTAAACATACTTCATTGTTCGCTGTGTGTTCCTACTTCAATTAATAGCATCTGTTTTCCTCCCTCTACCTTTGCCCCACAGATCAATGGTCTACATGCGTCCACGCTGGCCCTTTACCTCCAGTCTCCTGACAACCCAGCAGAGTGAGCCAGTAAGTCAGATCATGATATGCCTCTCTTACTCAAATCCCACCTAAGATTTCCTACCTTATTGGGAGTCAAAGTCTTTTTCAGAGTTCCCACCTACTTCTCTACCCTTATCTATTATTCACTCTGCTCCAACCACAGTGGCTTCCCAGGCATTTCCAGAACACTCCAAGCCTATCATCCTTGCGTCAGGTCTGTTTCAAGTCTGTGCTCAAATGACATCCTGATGGCATTCCCCAACCTAGTCTGTGTGTCTCCTCCTCACTAGAAGGTTAGCTCCTCAAGGGTTAGAATTTGTGTCTGTCGTACACAGTGCTACACCCCAGTGGCTGGCACTCAGTACGTGCTCAATGCTGAAACTACCCATTAATTCATTTACTCACTACAAGCTGAGCTCCTTGATGGTGAGGACAGCTAATGACCCTTATCATCCCAGCGAAGTGTCTGGGACACAGCCTGTACTCAAATTTCAAATTAAGAGATTAATAAATGCAGAGAGGAATAAGGGAAAAACAAAAAAGGGAGTTTAATTTACAAATGTCATAAACTCTGACCTCTTTATAATAAATGTTTTTGATATATTCACACCTAATTTAGAAACAAAGCCATCAAACGTTATCCTTTCTAAAGCAGTGACAAATTTCTCTTTATATTCATCATGATTTTAGAACAGGCTCTGAGAATCAATACCAAATGACTGCTTCAACATAGAAATCTGTCTTCCCATTGCATGAATACCCACCTCACCTCTAATGTTGGTTTTTCATTGTAGTCATTTTTAGAATGGCAGTATTATTAGAACTATAACCATCGTGCCATAGTAAATATGGACAATTTTAATATTTTTCTGCCATAAAAGAAGACTTTAAATTTACTGAAAATTTGTTTAATGGGGTAAGAAATCCTTACTTTATGTAGTTGAAATCAGCTTTTAGGTTGAGAGAAGTACTGCTGGTACTCTTTTTCAAGTCATGGATAGCATTCTGCCATTCCTGTACAGCAGTCCAATCAGCAATTGAAATGTAGCACTCACATGCTTTATTTCCCAAATAATTTATAACCTCAGGAGAAGAGTCAGTTGGTTTGGACAGCACAGTTTTTCTGGATTCACCTGAGTGAAAGTATTTCATAAAATAGAGAGAGAGAGAGACCCAAAGCGGTTATAAATATTTCAAAGAGCAGAGAAATCTAAAAATATACAGTAAGATCATGAGCACAAACTATTTGACTACAACTTTTTATTTAAACCCTGAATGCTCACCATTCAAAGAATGTTTGGGGCTGGCACTGTTACGCCCAGCATTAGCCAATGTGAGAACAGATTTGTCGAAGCTGGAGATGCAGCAATCAACACCTGTCATGGCACACAGGTGCTCCTGGTATTCCACAGAGGCCTTTTCAAACCTTCAACACAAGTTCAAACAGTCTTATTTTTTAATTATCCACATATTTCATTTCTAAAAAACTGGCAAGAATGAGTTAATCAATTGAGCTGAGACAATGAGTTGATTATTCTGTGTGGGGTTGAGCAGGCACAAAATTAGATCTCTTCCTCACAAAAAATGAAAATAAGTTCAAAAATAGTTAAATGTTTAAGAGACAGTATAAAATAACTAACAGAATATATCAGTATTTAATCTCAATGTGTGCAAAGACTAAATAGAAAAACAAACACAAGAAAAAAAATACATAAAGTTAACAGATCTAATGACATCATAATTTGAAACTTCTGGGCATCCAAAAAAAAAAAGGGACTTCCCTGGTGGCACAGTGGTTAAGAATCTGCCTGCCAATGCAGGGGACACAGGTTGGAGCCCTGGTCGGGGAAGATCGCACATGCCGTGGAGCAACTAAGCCTGTGCTCTAGAGCCCGTGAGCCACAACTACTGAGCCTGCGTGCCACAACTACTGAAGCCTGCACACCTAGAGCCCGTGCTCCGCAACAAGAGAAGCCACTGCAATGAGAAGCCCACGCACTGCAGCGAAGAGTAACCCCTGCTCACCGCAACAAGAAAAAGCCCCCACACAGCAACAAAGACCCAACACAGCCAAAAATAAAAATAAATAAATTTATTTTTAAAAAAACATGAACATTAAAAACAAATTACCAATCAAGAAGTTAGCATCAATAATCTTGGTGTATAATAAAATCTCACAGATCAATAATGAAAAAACCGAGAGGCCACAAAGACATAATCTATGTTTTTAAAAATCACAAATGGTCAATAACATATGGGGAAAGTTCTATTATTAATAAAGAAATGTAAATTAAACATTTTCACTAATATGGTGGCAGGGTTCTTGTTTCTCAGTAGCCCTCTGTATTCACAAACGTGCAGGGAAGAGGTGTTACTCTACTGTTAGAGATACAAATTGGAACCATCTTTTATGTAGGGTAAATTAGCAATAGTCTATATCATATGCCTTATGGTCTATAGCCTTTCTTCTAGTAAATCAACTTGTAGGAATGCATGCAAAGAATTAAGTACCATGGTGCATTAAGATTAGTACAAACATCACAAATAACCTTGCTGTCCAACAATAAGGAACGTTAAATTATGGTGCATTCCCCCCAAAAAAAGAAAAAGAAATGTGCTGTTAAAAATCACATCGTAGAATATTTAACATGGCAAAATATTTTTTTAAATATTGCTGAGTAGAAAAAGCAAAATCATGAGACCAGCAGAAATACTGCTATTCTGTGAAGAGGATAAAAAACTATATATAAGAGAAAAAAGAACTAGAAAGAAGGCATATATGTACACCAAAACTAACAGTTGCCACTAAGAGATGGAATTATGAGCCATTCTTTTATTTTCCCTACATTTTCCAGATTTGGTAAAACTTACATAAGCATACATAGAGGCACTGAATGAGTTTACCTAGAGCGATGAGTTTGAACATTTAGTGCACAGAGCTAATGAGCAAGAACTCTGGCCATAAAGGGCAATTTGTATCAGACTCTTACATGAAAGGTTATCAATTAAGAATCAACATTAAGCGTAATTAACATTTAATTACAATGTTAGTCAGTAATACAAAAAAATTTAACACAGAGAAATCCTATCACCCATTTCCTTCCTTCCAACTTACCTCCCTTCAGCCTGTTGGGCCACTGAATTAATCCAGAGAAGATTTTTTCCAATGACCGAAGATGACCAGGCAGCAATTCCCTGTATAGCTTCAGGACAATGAAGTTCACACAGTGCTTCTACCACCATCATGATAGTTACTTCCAATTCATTCCCCTGAGAGTGGCATTCAGAAAAATCAATCACAGACCTCAATACCTTCAAAATCCAAATCTCTACTAAATTTATAACTACGGATCACAATCTAAAGCCTGAAGTCAAATTTATTTAACAATTATTTTTACAACAATGAAACTGCATTATTGGAATTACCTAAAATGTTACATATAATGTAGATACAAAGGGGGGTGGTGGTGATGGACCTTAATAGCACATGTGTGTCAGTCTTTACAAAACAAACTTACTTAAACATTTAAACTGTGGCATCTTTGGGAGTAACACGTGAAGTAAATATAAAACAAAAATTAAATAACCATGAATTAAAGAATGCTTAATTTTATGTCTTTGAATATTGCCTACTGACATTACCTTAACTAGTAAACATGTGCAATTTTTGGATTCCACTTACTTAGTGACCCTACTTACTAGCCAGCACATTTCCCTACATTATAACATTATTAGTACTATACTGTTACATCTATTATAAAATTATTACTTTCTTATACTTATATAATCATTATAAATTGTTATAAAAATTCTTTCTTCTATACACAAATTTCTTAGAATTACCTTTAAAGTTCTAACCCTTAAGCATAAGTAATGAATATTTTCATTCTAAGTAAAAAATATGAATAGGTGACCCTGGAAGTTACTGCTTGTATAAAAATACTGGAACAAAAGCCTTAAAAATGAATAGAACCGGGCTTCCCTGGTGGCACAGTGGTTGGGAATCCGCCTGCCAATGCAGGGTACACGGGTTCAAGCCCTGGTCCGGGAGGATCCTGCATGCTGTAGAGCAGCTAAGCCCATATGCCACAGCTGCTGAGCCTGCACTCTGGAGCCCATGAGCCACAACTACTGAAGCCCACGTGCCTAGAGCCCATGCTCCGCAACAGGAGAGGCTACCACAGCGAAGAGTGGCCGCCGCTCTCAGCAACTAGAGAGGACCCGCATACAGCAGCGAAGACCCAATGCAGCCAAAAATGAAATAAATGAATAAATATATTTTTTTTAAAGTTCATTAAAAAAAAAATGGGGGCTTCCCCGGTGGCACAGTGGTTGAGAATCGGCCTGCCAATGCAGGGGACACGGGTTCGAGCCCTGGTATGGGAAGATCCCACATGCCGCGGAGCAACTGGACCCATGAGCCACAACTACTGAGCCTGCCTATCTGGAGCATGTGCTCCGCAGCAAGAGAGGCCGCAACAGTTAGAGGCCCGCGCACTGCAATGAAGAGTGGCCCCCGCTCGCTGCAACTAGAGAAAGCCCTTGCACAGAAACGAAGATCCAACAGAGCCAAAAATAATTAATAAATAAATAAAATTATATTTAAAAAAAATGAATAGAACCTTTAACTTCTTTTATCCATAGATTAGATCATACCAAAGGAATTAAGCCCAAATTTTTCTAATTAACAGATTTAATTAACTCCACACACACACCACTTTACCTGAGATGAATTTGTCTTCATTTCTGTAAGCAAGTCGAAGCCATGTCTCACTGTCACAGCAGGCTGTCCTGCCAACAATCCAACCCTCATGATGGAGAGTCGGATCCGAGTCAGCCAGTCTTGACAAGTTTGGCGATTGGTATAGAAAAAAGTCCTAATGACCTTTAGACGAGAAAGAAGAGCTCAGGACTGGTTCAAATTACAGGCAGAGATGTCTCAAATACACATAAAGCATATACATAGGTCCACTGCGATTTCAGCTCTGCACACACACACTGCCAGGTTTGACCACGAAACTGACCAAGCAACATTCAGCCCACTGAAACCAACCTTGGGAGGTGATGTTAATGCATTGGCACATCCCTCATATGCATTATACATTAACTTCTCCAGGTTTTCCAGATACTGCAGAAGAAGCACAAGTCTAAGCTGGTTGCTACTGTGGCCTTCATCATTGTCTGCAGTTGTCCACTGACTAACATCTTGATCGGGGTTTAATGTGTGAGCTGCAAGACTTCTAATGATACCTAAAACCAAAAACAGCATTCCAAATTTAAAAGGAATCTTCAAAGATTCTAGAAGTTCTTAGAGATAATTTCACAAATTCACATTTATCAAGTATCCTCTGTATATTCATCATTTAGAAACAAAAGTCCCAACAAGATCTTTTCATTTTTAGAGGAAAAAAACATCTTCTCCACACAAATCCCCTAAATTTGTGAACAAAAACACATACAACATGATTATTTAGTAAAAGTTTATTCTAACAAACATATCTAAAAGATTAACTGATAAAGTACTAAAGAAAAAAGTCGTATACTCTCAAATTTTTGCTTTAACAAGATAAGAAATCCATTATTTCTTAATGTAAGCTTGAAAGTATTTACATCACAAAGTTTGAAACAATGCAGAGTCAATTACCTTCAATTGTCTGGAAGGTATCCTGAGCTCTGCCCAGTGGGGTTCTCAACTTAGAAAGGACAGTGAACTGCGCTGCTTCCCAAATAGCCCACTGCCAAAGGACAGCATCTGTCTTTAGTAGATTGCGGGGAATTGTTGATTGGTCACGTTTATCCAGTCTCTGGCAGCTATAGAACAATCTTTCTAACCAATTGTCCTTCCTGGGAAAAGCAGTTTCATATTTAACAGACAATGATAACTTCGTTAAAAAAAAAAAAAAAAAAAAGACAAAAACAAAAAACAAACTGCAAGGGAAATGGGAGTAGGGGACTACAATCTTCCCTACTTGAAAAAGGCAAACATGTAAAATTGGGAAGCATTGTCCCCACCTCTCATTTTAAAGAGGTCTTTTAGAGTTGAAATAGGATGGGGTATGGTATAGACAGATTATTAGGGTAAAAGGCTCATGACAATTTGGCTATCAGGATAAAACATTCATTGCAACTAAAAATCTCCAGAATGCCTATGCCCCCAGGCCCCTCTGCAAAGCACTGATGACTAGGTCAGATCAGTTAATTGTCAACTACATTTCACCATCACTGTCAGTTGCAAAGCCCATTTTTATTTCTTCAGATGCCATCTTCAAAGCAATTCCTCCTCCTACTGAAAACTTAAAACAACCCATTTGAGAAGAATATTACTTTCTACTCTGCCACCCCTGACATATTTTCTCCTCAAAACTGGGCACAGGGTTAAGACATTCATGTATATTTAAATTACTTTTCCCAGATGAAAGAGTCAAAGAAATAATCTTACCCTGTTCTATGAGAGTTCCCATACAAAATAAAACTAATAACATCAGAGAAATCTTGTGGGTGGAATGTGTTACTTGGCGCTTTACTCATGTGACTTCTTAATGCTAAAGAAATTTCTTGAATTTCTGTGTGGTTGTTATTGCTGTAGACAGAAAATAAAGTCATTGTTATGCAAAATGTTTTCGTTAAAAAGTTAGTTCATACTGGAAATGAATCATTTCCCTGCCAACTAAATTTGAAAGTAAAAACTGATAAAATTAAGACTTAAAAAATACATACAGAAATGTTACAACTTTGAAATTTAAGGTTCTTAAAGCACCAAAATTGACCTAATTTAAAACTATAAAAGAATACAATTTAGTTTTATGAATAATAACTACTGAGAAACATATTTTGACATTATAAGTATTATTCTGTAGCAATTATCATCTCTTCAGTCACTGAGAAGTGCCATACAAGATGAGATATTAATTCACTAATAGGCAACTTGTCTTTTCCTGAACTAAACATTGTGGGATGTCTTTGCACCAACATACCTCAAGACAACATCTAAAGGAATTGACTTCAATAGCTTTCCAAATGCTTGTCGAATACGAGTTCCACTATGGACTAGTTGAACACGGCAAACATCAACACACCTACAAAAAATGAAACAGATAATACAAGTGTGGAATATTTCCAAAGATCAAAAGGGCCAGGGTCAAAATATTGGATCTTTAATCCATACCTCTGTAAAAGATCGTCTGGTAAGGAAGAGGACAAAGCATGTAGACTGCTGCATGCTTGTAGACAGATATTCACATCTTCGACAAGAGCTATTAAAAATTTAAAGACACTTTCAGCTTGCCAGAAGAAATTATATGCCACTATGTCATAATTTTCTGAACCCATTCATTTCAATAAACAATGAGTGCCTACTATGGATGAGGGGCTGCTCCTGCCTGGAACCATCACTGGCAGTAACATTTGGGAAAATGATACTCTCAACAAAACCCACTCAGGGTGACTAGTCTTCACCCAAACCTTTCTCTGAAGGAAACTTTAAAAGTACATGGAATGTATAAACAATCACATAAGCTTAAAAATGTGACAATCACTTAAAAACAACTTGTTTTTCACATATTAAGAATGGCAAAAAAATTAAGACAGATTATGCATTTGTCATTAAAATGGGGATGATACATCTCCAGTCATGAAAAGCACTCAAGTGACTATCTTTCTGCCATTAACAAAGATCTCTTTTAAGCACTGATTAACAAAATTAAATAATCTCAGATTCTTACTGTTGGCTAAAAGGCCTTTGCAAAATTTATGGAAAGATGGAAGAGAGAATAAAGGTGCGTATGTTTCAGACTTCCTCATTAAAACAGCCACTTCCAAAGCCCAGGTCATTAATAGTTTCCTGAAACACAAAATATACAGTTGATTTCACATTAAAAAAAAATAGAAAAACACCTTGAAAAACCTATTCTTTTTACATTAGTTTTCTTTTGGTCTTTTAAATACCTCAAGCGATAAGAAACAAATATTAAAACTAGAGAAATTCCTTTGCCAAAACTGTCTTTTAAGAAAATCTCCCCAAACTAGCATAAATTGTAGCAAAAAATATTTTTAAATCTCTATAAATACATTCATCTATAAAATATTGCAGGAGGGGGAGGTTTTATGTAATTCTTTCAGGAAAGAAATTCTAGATTAAATAATAAAACAAAAATTTAAAGTGTTTCATAATGAAGACGTTGCTCTACCCATTCAAATGACAGTCTTCATTTCTTTTTCTCAAATTATGAAGCCAAATTAACAAAAGTTAGAAACAATATTATAAGTATTAGTTACCTTGTGTCCTGGTTAAGATTATCTTTCTTAAGCAATATTCCCAGGAGATTTAATATAATTGAGAAATGTTTTTTTGTAGCTGTAGTTACAGTACTAATCACCGCTCCATCAAACAAGGATGGGGACGAGGAACTAAGACTGCTAGATATAAAGTGGTCATGCCTGGAAGACAAAATTTGGATCATCTTTTCATCTCTCATGTTTAAAAAAAAGGCAATTCCAAAGTTAAGTCAATACACATTTTAAAAAATGTACTCTAGGGACTTCCTTGGTGGCGCAGTGGTTAAGAATCCGCCTGCCAATGCAGGGGACATGGTTCGATCCCTGGTCGGGGAAGATCCCACATGCCACAGAGCAACTAAGCCCTTGCGCCACAACTACTGAGCCTGCGCTCTAGAGCCCGCGAGCCACAACTACTGAGCCCGAGTGCCACAACTTCTGAAGCCCATGCTCCACAACAAGAGAAGCCACCGCAATGAGAAGCCCACTCACAACGAAGAGTAGCTCCCGCTCGCCACTAGAGAAAGCCCGCACACAGCAATGAAGACCCAATACAGCCGAAAATAAATTTATAAAATAAAATAAACTTATAAAATAAATGTATACTCTAAAGGACCCATCTTCCCTTTTAAAAAAAAATTTTTTTTTCTTAAGAAGTATATGTAAATACATTACCTGGTACAATGAGAATACAATGTGTAGAGCACTGCGTACTGAATGGCAGGGAAGTGAACAGCCAGGTCGCCATGCACAACCATCAGATTCTTACTAAGGAGTGCAAAGACAGTTGGAGACAGCGCCCACATCTGATGACATACAAAAGAAAGTAAACGTATGGCTCCTACAAGACATACATGAGCATACAAAAAGTTTATCCTTCAAAATATGTCTACACATTTTTAAAAATTAAAATTGACAGATTTAAATTTGGAAACAAGCTAGTACACTAAACCTGGGATCAACAAATATCTCTTGTGAAGATGAGAGTAAATATCTCAGCCTTTGCAGGCCACATGACACCTCTGGTACAATGTCCAACTCCTCAATTCTGCCACTGCAGAGAGAAAAGTTACAGACAAAAAAACAGGAATAAAAGTGGCTATGTTCCAATAAAAATTCTTTACAGAAAGAGGTGATGTTTGGTGATGGTTGCACAATTCTGTGAGTATACTAAAAGTCACTGAATTGCATACTTTAAATGAGTATTATAATGTATGTGAATTATATCTCAATATTTTTTTAAGAAAGAAAAAAAAAACACGTAGTGGGCTAGATTTGGTCCATGGACTGTAATTTGCTGATCCTTCGTCTAAACAAAGCCCTTGCACCCTTCAGTGTAGTAGATCGTATTTCCTCAGTTTTCCATGTACTTCAAATGGCAAGTTGCCCTGTCCAGTGAGGAAAAAAGGCACACTCTGCCACTCTAAGCCTTTTCCATCCTTCCCTTTCTTTCCATTGCTAAGATACTCCTTTCCATCTGACTGCCCGGTCCCGACTCCCTCTCATTTCCAGAGTGCAGGATGTAAACCTCAAATCTGAGCACAATGTGAATTTCTCAACAACCAAATTTTAGAATGCAAAGAATAGAAGAGTCTACCGCAGCCTAGCAGTGAGGGAAAGAGCAGCTATGGAGGGACACAGGGCAGTCTGATCTAACAATATGGAAAGCATGCAAATATAAACATCAAATCTTGACTCTTCCCTCCCTTCTCTCTTAGACTACATTATCCCCTTAATAATATCCCATTACTTTTCATTATAAATCATGTTTTTCAATCCTGCAAGGTCCAATAGGAGGGAGGAATATACTAACCACAGCAATAATTATAAATGAAAAGCATGGTCACTTCAAATTTCTTACAGGAAATCTTTATTCTTTTTCCAAAAGAACATATGAATGTTCCTAGAGAAAAGTAGTTAGTCAAAAAATAAGGACCATATGGAAGCACTAACTCTAGTGGGAAGAAGGAAAAGAGTACCAGGGGAAGAAGGGGTTGCATATTAAAAGAACTATACAAACTTGTCCTGTGGAAAATGTTGACAATTTTTCTAAAAGCATGCTAGAGTAAATAGGAGAAAACATTAAAATACATTTTGTAAAAAATAAAACAAATATAAAAAACTTATCAAGGAAAGCAAGAGCTAAACATAATGGCAAGAAAATATTCCTGTCAATTTTAATTATCCAGGCATGTCCAAAATATGGCCGTTTGATCTATGTGATTCTGTAGACACACTGCCTTGATAGGTAAATGAAATATGTAAACATGCAATAAGAAGAGGCTGAAATGGGATAAAACAAAGACATTACAAGTAAATACTCACCCCAATCAGTGAGTTTTTAGCATTTCCAATTGTAGTCAGAGCACTGAGGTCAAATATAACTACAAATTTTGCATTGTCTACATTGAATACATGATTCTTAAAAGCCTCATGTTTTATTTCGGAACAGGCATCAGGAAGTTGTAGACTATGTAACAGGTTGTTTAGGGCACAAGTCATTTCTCCCAAAATTAATTTATAGGCAGTCTCCAGAACAGGAATATTCTTCAGGCTGAGCACTGCTTGATAAACAGCATGGGCTACAGCAACAACCTTAAAACAAGAATTCAGGAAAGTGATAATTAAATGGAAAGTATATTACTATCTGCATAATGGTGATGATGCACATCAGTTTAAGACGGATACATTTACTGTCCAAAACACCAAAGACCTTAATTTTTAAAAAAGCAATTTAGGAAACCTACATAGTATCAGTAAGCATTTTAAAATTTATAAAGCTTTATTTAAAAAAGGGTCCTCTAAATTAAAAATGAAAATGTGAAATTTCTTAAAACTCCTTTTTTTTTTTCCAAGCCAGTATCAAAACACATACAAACAGCATTTTATTAAGATAGGTTTTCCTACATCTACTTAGAAAGTCTATAGTGGCTTTGACTGGGAGTCAGTTAGGAAGCTAACAATGAAGTATTATTTACAACATACACATCACATTTTAATAAAACAAATTTAATAAAACTATCTGCATATCACTCACCAAAGTATACAGTATGAAAATCAAATATTAAGTGAATCATTATAATTTCTATATTCTAAATCAAATATTTATCATTTCGATTTCATTTATGTAGCCTACTAAGGAACAGGAGTCAAACTCTTCAATGACCTAAGTTGATCAAAAGTCTGATCAATGAATCACTCACCTCTTTTTCTTTATGATAACGCAAAAATAGTAGTTTAGATGATGGTATAAATAGTTTTTCTACAAATGATGATGGCAGTTTTGTATTTATCTGTTCAACAATCTAAAAGAATAAAATAAGAAATGAGCTATCAATTCACAAAAGAACATGGAGGAATCTTAAATGCATATTTCTAAGGGAAAAAAAAAACAATATGAAAAGGCTGCATACTGTATGATTCTAACTATAAGACACTCTGGAAAAGGCAAAACTATAGGGGCTTCCCTGGTGGCGCAGTGGTTAAGAATCCACCTGCCAATGCAGGGGACGTGGGTTCGAGCCCTGGTCCGGGAAGATGCCGCCGAGCAACTAAGCCCGTGCGCCACAACTACTGAGCCTGCACTCTAGAGCCCACGAGTCACAACTATTGAGCCCACGTGCCACAACTACTGAAGCCCGCGTGCCTAGAGTCCATGCTCCACAACAAGACAAGCCACCACAATGAGAAGCACGCGCACAGCAACGAAGACCCAGTGCAGCCAAAAATAAATAGATTCAAACAAACAAACAAACAAAAACTATAGAGACAGTAAAAAGATCAGTGGTTGCCAGCCAGAAGAGGGGAGAGAATAGGTGGAACACAAGGGATTTTTAGGGCACTGAAACCCTTCTGCATGATACTGTAATGGTGAATACATGGCATTATACATTTGTCAAACCCATAGAATGTACAATACAGAGAGTGAACCCTAAAGTAAACTATGGACTTTAATTAATAATGATGTCTCAATTTGGCTCATCAGTTGTAATAAAAGTACCACACTAAAACTAAAGATATTAGTAATAGAGGAAACTATTGGGGGAAGAGGTTATATGGGAACTTTGTACATTCTGCTTAATTTTTCTGTAAACCTAAAAACTGCTCTGAAAAATAATCTATTAAAGAAAAAAGTAATGTATCTAAGCTATATGTTTAGGCCTTAACATTGTGACATTAAAATGTTTAGATACCGAAATAGTATACATGTATTTACACTTAAACATGGTTTTTTTTTCACATTGGCAAAGGGAAGTGTAACTATGGCAGAAATGTTTAGCAGAATGTCATCTAGAATTTGCTTTGAAATAATCCAGTTGGGGATGCAGGGATGGCAAGGAGGAGGCAGAGCGTAGGAGGCCTAGATGAAACCAGATGGGCCATGTGCTTCTAATTATAGAAACAGTATTAAGTATGCAGAGATTCATTATACTACTCTACTTTTTTTAAATATACTTCAAAAGGTCCATAATAAAAGGCGGAGAGTGGGGGGATATTTATGATTAAGAAAATAATAAGAACTATCAAAGAAGTTTTCATGTTTCAGAGACAAAACATAACAGGGTCTTTCAAAATAGCTATCAAGTACCTTCTCTACACAGTATTTATCAGGAGTGCTAGATAGTCTCATGTGAAGGATGATATTTCATCCAAAAAAAAAAAGTACAGCTACACTGAGATGAGCTCTCAAATACTAAAAGTACACAGATACTAGAGCAAAAACAAACTAGATTATATAGATAAGACTAATTAATGCAAAAAAACACAAACAAACAAGGGCTTAACGTCTTCCGCATCAATTTAAATTTAAGGGCCTGAATAAAACATATTAAACAAAAAAGAATTCACATACCAATGTGAGTAAATTCAAGACTGAGATGATATAATCTGTACCACAAGTCCGGCAATTCTCCAGTTGATCTAATCCATATGTAATAACCATGTCACAATGTATAGTCATGCTAGGATCCAAGCTGCCGAGCAAAACACCAACACACTCATTAGCAGCTGTCAACACAGCCTCAGAAAAAAACACCTGGTTTGCAGCCGTCACACATCTCATTACTCTGTACAGAACCTGCAATGGGGAAAACAAGCAGCTTTAAAAAAAACTCATATTCTTCCACAGAGCAAGAAATATTTTCTATTTAATGCAGTTTCTATTGAAAATTAACTGCCTGCCTTGTCAGTAGTCTCTTAATATTCTAGTTCTCAGTGGCTGAATAATAATAAGGGTATCTCTGGTACAACACACAAAAAGGATATTGCCTAAGTATTCTAAAGTACTATTGTGAGAGGAATGGAATTTGCCATACTCTATTTCCCTTATACCCAATTCCTATCCCCCCACCAAAGTCACTAAATGGTTGAAGTTCAGAATCTTCATAATAATCATGAAATACACCAGAACTTAGAACAGTAACAGTATTAACAACATGGGAATAACCTGCCGTGAGAATAACTTTCCATAATCTAGCACTTGGACTTTTAATCAATCTTTTAAAACTAAATATCCAAGATAGCTTTAGCTTATGAAAGTTCATGTACTGATGGTCTCTATGTAAAGATAAATATAAATATTCTCATTCATAACGTATAATACCTATTTGAGGATTATGAAAATCTTATCATTTCCAGCCCCAAAAAACCCCAGTAAACTATAGTAGTCAACGTACTACATTTCTAATAAAACTAACTTAGGAAAAAACAAGTACAGAAAAACAGTCACAGAAAAGATTGATACAGAAAAATATTTCTCAAATTTTTCTGTAATATTCAACAACCACTACATATAGGGGTTTTCTGTAAACCTGCATGTAGATTTAAAAGGCCTAAAAGACCATTTTTGGCAAAAACCTAAAAGACCTTCATAAAAGAGTACATTTAATATAGAACTATCCTGGAAAATGATACATTCCTGTCCTTTTGTTTTACAGACATAAATAAATAGATATAATAAACTGCTTTTATTTCAACACTGACAAAGTCATCAACCACCCATCTTTTAGACAGTAAAAATAAAAATATTAAACCACTTGGATCAGTTTCAAAATATTAACATGCTGGTTTTAATTATCTTCAGGACATTTCTGCTCAAATACACAATTAACTTACCAAGAATTACATATATAATGTCCTATTTTATCTAGCAAAGTGTTCAACAAAAGTAAATGCTCATAAAAGCTAGAATTTTACACTAGCAGTAAAATTTTAATCATTGAGGTTAAATCTTTTGACTATCACACAGGTTTCTTCTCCCTTCTTATTCAAGCAGAATATAATGATGGGGGTTCATTTCTCACATTCATTACACTGAACCACTCATCACTGGACTGTAATACGGTGCAGCTGATGACTGGGGCTGCTGAAATGTGGCAATCTAGCTACTTCTTATAATTGGTCTCAGGCTATTACATAGTTTAAGTTCTTATATCTTTATATCCTTTGATGTCAGGCTATCAAGTTGTTTCATCCTGTCATGCTTAGAGAAAATTACTTTTCGAGGCCTTCTCTGTTAAGAGTTATTCTTAGTATGTTGAAAAACTAAAAGGAGACACAATAATTTTAAAGCAAAACTCAGTATTATTAAAAAACTAAAGAATAAGATTTTAAAATTCATATTAAAAACAAGAATAAATGAACCTACAGAGAATCTCCTAAAAGAAAAGTTCATAGGCATTTAAAAATTCAGAGTGGACTTTTTTTCATCAGGTTGGGGGGTGAGGGGAGTGAGATATAGAATTCCCTACTTTTCTGGCCATTTAAGAAAGTGGTCAGACACCTACACACATGCTAAACAAATGAGGGATTAATAACATAGCTCACTAGATAAACAGAAGCATTTAAAAGAAAAGGCAATTTTTGCTGAATGATACTAAAGACTACTAAAACTTACATCTGTTACGTATGCCTCAGTAATTGGAGGACCCCGAATTGGGCTGAAACGTTCCCCAATGCTCCTCACCACAGTACTGAATACCCGGAGAAGCGCTGCCAACTTTGGTAAGGACACGGATGGAGGTGGAACATCTTCATCCACTGACTCCCCAGAGGCCACATGGCTGAGGTCCTAGATGTGAATTCAACAGCATTCTTATTTAAGTAAGACATTGTTTAAAAAACAAAAAACAACTCCCAATTTTTAAATCGATTAACTTTATAATACATTTTTACAAATAAGGAGGAATTTTGGCTTATGAGAAAAGGAAACATGAATCTAAGTATAAAAGTAGATTTTGCTTCTCTAATTATTTAAATAAGCAAATATTAACCTCAATAGATTCTTTGAGCCACTCAAGTCAACAGTATACTAAGCCAATATTATTCACATGAAGAGCAAGGGGGGTTGGGGGAGTTTAGAGGAGGTTGGTTTAAAAAATTATAAGACCTTAGAAGACCTAGCCTACAGATTTATAAGCTAGCTGAGGAAATTAGACATACTCAAAGGAAAAGATTAGCAAAAAATGGGGTACTACAACCAACATATACCTACACATAATTAAGCACCTAAATAATCAAAGAGAATTCAATCTTAGGGATAGCAAAGGGAAGTCTCTACAAACTAGAATGGGTGGCTTATCAGAAGCAGATCAGCTTTAAAGGTGTGCTAGGAACCAAGACATCCTAGGCATAGGGGTAAAGAAACATGTGGAAGCAAAATATTCCCTCACTTTTCTCTGAAAGGGAGCAGATAGATTGGTACAGTTAAAAGTAGTGAAGTAACTGTTTGCTAGAAGTAGCAAAAGTATAAAGAAAAGATGAAGCTAAATCTTCACGGAAGCCTTGACCACCAAACAAGAATCTTGGTAATTACCAACTGAGTAGGGAAGAAACACTAAGATGGCAGGTTTAAGTCAGGACAGTGGCCAGGAAATCCAAGAACCAATAACAGACACTTCAACAGCAGTATTAAAGGTACCATACTCAAAGGTGGCTGAAGCCAAGCCTTGTCCTCCAAAGCATGATCCAAGATTGCCAATAGAACTAAGAGAAAAAAGCCTTTAGGGGCTTTTATACAATATCAATTCACCTTTTTCATAACAAAAAATAAGAAACAACTGAAGAAAATGTCTTCAGGAAACTACCAGCCACCAAGATTATTTCAAGCTTTGGGAAATTAGGCCTGCAATTTTTCTATCTTTCTGGTAATTCTGCTGGCAACTTAAAAACATCTAAAAATAATTAAAATATTGCAATGGTCTCATAATTTTTGCTTAAATGTCAGGTGATCTGAATTGTTTTAAAATAAATCTAGCACTGCTTTAGATTTTTGTTTTTGCTTTTTTCTTACCTGAAATTTTAGGAAATAACTTCATTTTTTATATACTCACCTCAGCATATGCCTCCATGTCCTCTAGAAACTGACCAAGAAGAGTGGTAGAAAATGCAAGATCAGCTACCCAGAATGGCTCCAAACTCTGCAACCACCCTAGGAATCATACAAGAAATTTTGGAAGAGTAGAAAAAAATTTTAAGTCCAAGTTAAAAAAATATTTAAGAGAATTCTTTTAAAAGGTATCTGGTTTTCAAGTTGCCCACTCTTGAAACATGCCCTATATCATAAAATTAGGACTGTAAACTGTTTTTTGTTTGTTTGGGGCCGTGCTGCGCGCTGCGCGGCTTGCAGGATATTATTTTCCCGACCAGGAACTGAACCCGGGCCCCCGCAATGGAAGTGCATAGTCCTACGCACTGGACCACCAGGGAATTCCCTGTAAACCGTTTAATATACTAATGATTAACCACTACCTCTTTTAACGCTACAGAAATGAAAATTCTCCAGAAATTAAAATATAATCTCATGTCCTTTTTTTTTAATAAGTAGATTCAGTATCCATACTGTCACTACACACAGGACTTAGACTAAAATGTGCCGATCTATGGCCACCTTGGCTTTCTTCTCCAGGGCCACACGTGGTCACCAAAAGTGTACACTCATCCCCCCAGGAGAAATGGGACCACTTGCCAGTGGAATTGAGAGAACTACTCTCACCTGTATATCTTAATTTCAGAAGTTTATTTCACCAAATAAGCTATGAGAAACTACAGCACCTGGAACAAGTTGAAATGTCCAAGTGAGTCATATCAGTCATTCATTTAACACGGAAAAAAAATTTTTTCTTTATCATTTATGACAATCCTCCAAATTAATCCATTTGTTTCATCAACAGAAAAACAATAAATCAAGAATATCCAGGATCTTCCTTTCTACCCTTCAGGGTACTGCTACTGTGGTATCTCCTACCAGCACACGCAGCAAATGACTTGAGATAAAGTCCTTACTCACAGGTGCAACACTACAATCTGTATTTACTCTCCCTACCTACTACAAAACTACACATTTTTCCTTTTAAAAGATAAATTTAGCTAACAAGTAATCGTCACCAAAATATCCTCTGAAGCCATTATTTTTCTTGCATTATCAAAAAAGTAGTGTTAACAGCTGGTCTTTGAGAAATGAACACTCCTTCCCACAATATTTAAACGACTGGTATATGCTGAACGACTCACCAGACACCTGCTGTGTAAGCGAAGGTTTCTGAGTATGATCTATATGCCATCCGACTAATATGTCAACTGTATCCTGGATGGAGACAGAGAAGGGGACTAATCATTTTAAGGTCTTATTGCTATTCCAACCTGTGGAACATTTCAGAGTAAGAGAACCTAGAACATCTTATGTCCCACCTTCTTGACATTATACATTAAAGCGGGGTTGGGAGGGGCAGGGCAGGAGAATAATGGAACTTTCTTTATGACACTGATGAAATATTTCTTTAAGTATGTTAAGGTATTAGTGTTAGCAAGTACAGATAGTATTTTTTATAAAACTACATTATTGCATCATTCAATCCTGGACCTTAAAAGCAATTATACTCAAAGGAGCAGAAACTTTGTTTTCTACCTAATTCCCCAGGTCCTCATACATGCAGCCAATCCCTTACCCCATCATCTGGAAAGAGGGGGCGGGGAACTCACCCTAAAATTAGTGCTGAAAATATGAGGGTAACATCGAGCTACCAAAAGAATGCACTTAACACATTTGCAAAGTAATTCTGGTGTATCCACATTTTCAAGAATGGACTGCAGGCTGGTCATTACAAGCTAAAAAATAAAAGTTACAAACCGTGAACATTTAATAAAATAGGGAGAAAACAAGCAAATTAGGTTCATTATTTAATAGTGACTATAGCCAAAACTGACTATATCAAAGAAAATAAATTCTATAGTTTTAGTTCCCAAAAAAGTTAAAAACATTTCAATCCACTGTTTTCCCCTCATTTAACATCTGTTAACGTTATTTCCTAAGTAACATGTTTACATTGTTCCTAAGTGCTATCTTCAAAACCATGGGTGTGATTAAAATTTCAAGTAGAAAAACTAAGATGTGCTTGGGAAACTTGTCTTTAAAGGTACCAGAATTATTTTCCAATTCAAAACATAAAGCAGATGTTGTACGACTTATACTTTAAGATATTAGTACTTGCTTCAAATTGGAATGATTTAAAGAAGGTTAGCATGGCCCCAACACAAGAATGACACAACAGGCTCATGTTACCACTATATATATTTTTGAAATAAATATATGGCATACTACCTATAGAATATTTTGCAGCTAAAATTATTTTTGTTAAAATCAATTTTTTCCCCAAAAGGAAAGTTCTTCTCTACAAAAGAATGATGTTATAAGTATAGAAGAAATGCTACAATTAGAAAACCACCATTTTGCAACAGCCAATGCTATAATCTATACAATGCACAGAATATGAATGAATGCTAAAATCAAGTGAAATATTATGAAAAAACCAGGATATTCAGGAGGTCTCACAGTATCATGCCCACATTACTCACTAATTACAAAGGGAGAAAAATAAGCCTTCACAATGGAAAGATCTGGTTGGTCATCACCTTAACCAAGTGATGAAACTCTTTATCTAAGAGTTACGTGAACCTGAAGTTATATGCCTGCTAGTGTGATACAACACTAAGTATGAACCCATGAAGTATTTGTGACCAAAATATTTGAACTGAATCTAAACAGGAAGGAATAATCAGACAAGCCCAAAACATAGAACATTCTACAAAATAAGGGGGACAAAAAAGGGCGCAGAGAATTGTTCTACTTAAGAGGTTAAAGAGGCACACCACCATCTTCAAGAGATTAAAGATTCATCAATACATGAACTCTGATGGGATCCTGGGTTAAGACAAAAGTTATAGACATCTTAGTGGCAGCTGCAAAATTTGAACATGCATTGTCTTATGTGACAAAATTAATTTTCTTAGGTATGATTATAATGTTAATATGAGATTAGCCTTAACCTTAGGAGAGGCATGCTGAAGTATCACAGCATAAACCATCATGATGTGTGGAATTTATTTTCAAATAGTTCAACAAAAAATCGTGTCTCTGTGTGTGTCTGTGTCTGTGTGTGTGTAGAAACAAAACAACTGCAGCAAAATGTTAATAAGTGACAGATCTAGGTAAAAGATATATGGGTGTTTAATGTACCAGCCCATCTGTTTTCCTGTGGATTTAAAATTTTTCAAAATAAATACTTGGGGAAATGTTCATATTATGAAAACTGTATGCAGAATAAGCCAAATTTGGTGTTATGCTGGTTAGTTACAAATTATTTTCTGCATCTTTTCCAAAATTTTGTCACAACCTCTATAATCAAATAAAAATAAAATTTTTAAAGACAGAATAGATTTCTCATGTTTTTTAAAATTAACCAAAATAAAACATACCATGAATTGTTTAATAAAAAAAGCAAATTAAATAAAGATATCAAATATTCTAAAGACACCACATCCTAAATTTTTAAAAACATTAGCTCAACAAAAATTTAATTACTTATAAGTTTGCTCAAAATTAAATTGGGAATGATCTTTTAATAATTCAGATACAGGGACTTCCCTAGTGATGCAGTGGTTAAGAATCCACCTGCCAATGCAGGGAACACAGGTTTGATCCGTGATTCAGGAAGATCCCACATGCCGCAGAACAACTAAGCCCATGTGCCACAACTACTGAGCCTGCGCTCTAGAGCCCACGCACCCCCCACAAACCACAACTACTGAAGCCCGCGCACCTAGAGCCAGTGCTCCTCAACAAGAGAAGCCACTGCAATGAGAAGCCCGCGCACCGCAACAAAGAGTAGCCCCAGCTCGCCACAGCTGCAGCAACGAAGACCCAACACAGCCAAAAAAATAATAGTAATTCAGACACACAATTATTTATTTTATATCACTAGGAATAAGAATTTTTGACATATTATCAAAACTTTAGGCCCAAAATAAGTTGTGGTGTTTAGTTTCTATCTCCCTCAAAAAATGCGAAGCCCCCTTCTACGTGGCTTTCCTCATGGAGCTTCTATTTTCAAATCTGTAAGTGATTCTAGTACTACGCAAATTCAAAAGAAAGCTTCTAAAAAGCAAAAAGACAAAATTTTTAAAATAACTTACTTTAAATCTACCTTCAGTGTGTATCATTTACTCTAATTCAGAAACACGAGTTTTATTTACATCATATATCAATCAGTATATAACCCCTATTCTAAGTTTCCTTTCTTCAAGCTCCCCTTCAAGGATGTGTGTTAAGGACAACTTTCTTCCCAAGCGCATCATCATTCCCCCCAACCCTCCAGAAATTCTTACCTGCATTACGGATGAAAAGGCTTTCTTTTCTCCTACAGTCTCTAGTGCTTTGTAGGTGGCACATAAGTAGAGGAGTTTAACTTCATCTTTTGCAGATGAGCTAAATTTGCTAAAAATCCATTTGAAGATCTTCTCAGCCTCATAGCTCAGAGAAGCACAAAGAAGGCCAAGACAGCAAGCTCCCTCCTGTCTCAACTCCTGAAGCAATTTGCTACTGTGTTTATTTTAATGCAAACAAAACAAAATACACAAAAAGCTTAAGCTTTCAAAGATGACAAGAATGACACATCTTACAACAGAATGTCTTAAATGATTTTATAATTTTTATTCAAACTACACAAAAGGTTGAAATTTTATCCACTTTAAACATTCTCTCTATTCTGTCTCCTGCCATGCCAAAAGTACCTTTGTTAAGACTTTAGATTTTCTTTTATAGAATGAATTATTTACGAACAGTAAGGAAAGGCTTAGAAATACTAAAATTCAGACTTCAAATTCCATCTCAAACTACATTAACTGATTTGCAGAAAAGGGCAGCAACAAGTGATCAGATAAAACACACTATATAATTATATACTTGGTAATATTCAATATGTAAGGACTATAAAATAGGAAATGGTAATAGTTAAATACAGTAAACTTAAAGGACAACACTGATTTAAGTATTATATTATGAGAAACTATATAAAATAAAACCATCAAAAAGCAGTAAGGTTTGTGATCTGCTGAGATGAGTTTTGGATGCTTTCCAACACTGCAATTCTTTGGGAATCACCATATGAAGAAATGACTGCACACCTTTGGAGAGCCCCAGTAGCCTCAGAGGATAGATGGCCTGAATCCACTGTTGCCCAAAGAAGGAAGCTCCCTTTCACCTCTACTCTCTAAGCAGTTTCCAAATGCTCTAGTTTACAAAAGTTAATTGCATTCATTCACACTTGCATTAAGCGTTTATGTCATTCTACAAGTCAATGCTCAATTATTCAGTCATGTTGACAAATTAAAAAAAAAGAATGGCTCTCCCTTTCAAGTGGATTCGTTTGTATTCAGTGGTAATTACTGTTTAAATACTTTTACACAAATAAAAATGACAAGAGAACCCAGTTAAACATTAAGTAGATGTTCATAAATGAAGCCAATGGGTTTATCTTCTTGTACACTTTTTAATAGTTTCTAAAAATATATTTTAGTCTTTTTAATTACTTACCTTTCATTAAGCACATCATGTACAGCAACCAAGATATTATCCAATTGTTTAACTAGTACCTTAAAAAAAAAAACACATTAATAAAAACTTCAGACTCCTATACTTTTAAGAATAACACTGTGTACTTTTTTTTTTTTAACTTGTGTTTCCCTCCAAATTATAACTGGACCACACCTTACTTTTCTTATTATTCCCAGGTCCCAATTATATCATAAGTTAAGAGTGTCATAAGTTTCCTTTCAGGCTCTGAAAGAAATTTACCCATAGGAAATATACAGCCATGATCATCAATGGGGGGAAAAAAAAACTTAAAAAGCTTGTTTCATTTACTCTGAAATGCATTTTTAAAACAAAAGATGGACTGATGGATAGAGGAAGAGGTAGAGATATATGATAAAGTCATACGATAAAGTGTTAATGACAGAGCTTAGACACTATAATATTCACTGTAAAATTCTCTCAATTTGCTGTGTATTTGAAATTTTTCATAATAAAATGGGGAGGAGGGTTGGAGGAAGCTTGCTTTGAACCAAATGTTATTTGACTCACTATACCATTTCATTAATTTTCTCCGGTTCTATATCAAGTTCTTTTTTAAATTATTTATTTATTTATGGCTGTGTTGGGACTTTGTTGCTGTGTGCGGGCTTTCTCTAGTTGCGGCAAGCGGGGGCTACTCTTCTTTGCTGTGCGCGGGTTTCTCATTGTGGTGGCTTCTCCTGTTGCAAAGTACGGGCTCTAGGCACTTGGGCTTCAGCAGTTCTGGCATGCAGGCTCAGTAGTTGTGGCTCGGAGGCTCTAGAGCGCAGGCTCAGTAGCTGTGGCGCATGGGCTTAGTTGCTCCACGACATGTGGGATGTTCCCAGACCAGGGCTCGAACCCATGTCCCCTGCATTGGCAGGCAGATTCTTAACCACTGCCACCAGGGAAGCCCTATAGCAAGTTCTTAATTTAACATTAGGAGACTTACTTGGAGGGTAAAGAAATTTGTAACTGCTCCTGTATTTTTTTTGTTGTTGTTGGCCGGGCCACACGGCTTGTGGAATCTCAGCTCCCTGACCAGGGATTGAACCCGGGCCACGGCAGTGAAAGCCCGGAATCCTAACCACTAGGCAACCAGGGAACTCCCTCCTGTACTTTTACTCTTTAAAGTGTTTTTCCATTTATTTAGCCCAGGCCACCAAACTTACCCATGAACAAAATATGTACCTCCTACCCCAATTTCACATACGAAAAACAGAGATATTCTGTCCTGGAACACAGAAAAAAAATTCCGAGGACAACAGAATAAATGTGTAAAAGGTCAAAAGCACTTTATAGCAGAAGGAACCAATGTGGATCTAACATTTGTATAGATAAATTATACATTAGGGGCATTAAGTTCTAGACCATCATAATACAGGCCAAATCAATCTGGAATAAGGAATCCCTATTATTTTTCCTTGGAAGCAAAACTTTTCCCTTCTTAAAACCACTCTAGGTAACATTATCTACTGAACTATGGAAAAATGAAACTTATCAACATTTCCAAACATACTATACTGACCAGCTTATTTTCTGGTTGCTGAATAAATTCTTTCAACTGCTTTACAGTAGCCAGTCTTCGGTCTCTGTCGTCTTCCCGGGTGATCCTCCGAAGAAGATTCGACAGTCGAGACTCATCAGAATAAGACATCGATCGCTCTGTGAATATAAACATTGAGTATGAATCAGCACAGAAACTTTACAGCCCAAATATTTTAAAGTATATTAAAAATCACAGTCCACCAGACAATAAAAGCTCAATGAATGTAGGTCCTTTAACACTTCTGTTCATCACTATAAACCCAGCCCCAGCAGACTGCGGGCACACAGCAGACCCTCAAAAAGGATACGCAAACACCTCATTCCAGAGGACCAACTGACAGAGAAAAAAGAAAGGCTTAGAAATTATTCTCTTCAAATCTGTTCCAAACTGTTTTCAACATCTAGGTAAAGAGCATAGGTAAGAAACTTCAACAGGTTAGGGATAAAGTCTCTATCAGGCAGAAACAGGATACATGCTTCTATTTCTCACCTAGGTCTCCCACTGGAGGGGAGCCTCTTGTTCACATCATCATCATTTTCCTAGGACAAAGTTTTGGTGAATGGCAATCACATATTCAGTTCAACAAATGTCTAATTACCACCTGCCATGTGCAAGTATGCTGCCACAAGGAAAGTGGCAAATCAAAACTTTTCTTCCCTTTTTTAATGACAAGAACAAGAAGGAGTACTCAAAATGCTGAACACTACTAATAAAGATGGCTTTAAGTACTAAATTTTTCTTTTTAAATTTTCAGCTGCACAATTTATCATCATTAACCCATGTACATTAACACAAACCACATTAAAGGGTCTGACAGTTTCATTTCTAATGAATGAAAGGAAGATAGATAATAAAAGAAATTACAACATCTGAGAGAAGGAATAAGATTTTTAAAAATTCCTAGTCTATTTTCAGTAAGGATGACTGCTAAAAATGTATTTAGGTTACTAGTCAGGAAATCTAGGCTCTATTTACAATTCTGCCCCTAGCAAACTGCATAACTCTGAGCTTGCAAGGGGGATCTAAACTAAATAAGCTTTAGAGTCACTTTCTAACTCTATCATACCTAAATCTAAGACTTCAAACACTGGTGGGTTTTTTTTTTTTTTGGCCGCACCACTCGGCATGCAGGATCTTAGTTCCCTGGTCAGGGATTGAACCCGTGCCCCCTGCAATGAAAGCTCAGAGTCCCAACCACTTGACCACGAAGGAAGTCCCTTCAAACACTTTTATGAGACAGTATAGGCTTTGACTAGTCATTCCACTTTAGAAAATTTATCGAAATTTTTTTAAAACTGCATGCAAAAAACTATAAACACAAAGATGTTCACCAAGATACACACAACACACACACAAAGCCCTCACCGGGAAAAAATGGTCATAAACTTAATGTCCAAAGAGTAATTATATCCAACAAAGTGTATAAATCAGAAATCTTGATTTCTTAAGCAGCTTTACCAATACAATAAATTTCTCTTTTAGAGAAAAAAAAAGATCGTTACCTTTAATCCTATGAATTTTCGAGACACTTTACCTATAGAGTGAGGCTTGTGTTATAAAGCAAGAAGCGGTAACTGTGTATTTAACTTTAGAAAAGGGCCCAGTCCATGTATACCCCTACCCTCACCTTAGAGTTCAAGGACTTGCTGCAGTAAGAGTCCACTATACATTCAGTATCCACTATAATCAGGAAAATCCTTTCTTTAAAATCTTACCCAGTCTTCTAATCTTATTTTAAGAGAAATCTCCTTTAAAAAGTATTAAAAACCTTCTTGTGGTAATTCATGGTAGGGAACAGTTCACAGGAAAAGGAATGCAAACAATTATCACCTGCACATGTTTCTCAACTCAGTAAGCTAACCAACTCACACAGGTGCAAGGCACTGGTACAGAAAGAGGCATTTAGGAGATGTCTCAGCAGAGGCTTGTGTTTGTCCCCAGTTTACCCAGCCTTACCCTGTGATTTCCTCATGTCTTTGATGGCTAACGCACGACTGCCATGCTGAATACTGGTGAACTCAGGGCTGGTCACATTGTTAACCCTCAGCTCTTGCCCCAACGACTTCCGACCATAAGTATTTTCCCCAGATCCTCCATTGACACTGTAGCCACCTAAAAACAGCAACATTTACATTATTTCAATAGGGCTCTTTGTTTCACTCAATTCCTGATAGTTCAGGTTCTTCTGACCCAATCTGCAGTTCAACCAGCCTTGGCTTCTACTCTTTCCCTGTGATGCATGCATTGATTTCATTTTGTTATCTTCAGTGGAAGATAAGAAGAGAAATGGAAACTAAATTAACTCAGATTTTGCACTTTAAAACTTTTCAGAAGTCTAGAAGAGAGACAGTAGTCAGGAAAGCCTTGGTGATAATATTGCATTTTGGGGGCAAGGAAACTGCATTTATGTATTGCGTGTGTGAAAAGTACATTTAAATATTTTTTTAATTAAGGGGGTAAACTTAAGAAGTTTCAAGAACAGCACTGTGTGTAATATTTATATTTTAAACATATTAGAAGAGAGAGGTGAGGGAGCGAGAGACAGGCAAGGAGGAAGAAAGGGAGAGGCAGCTAGGTTAAAAAAAAACAAACGCACAAAAAACATGCCTCTAGCAGCAAGGAAATATATATACCCTTTTCGTCATTCTGTATGTCAGCGTGGATTCTGGTATCATCGTGCCTTTGCCGAGACACCACAGCTGAATTTGAAGGTTGCAGTCCATAAGAGGAAGACCCACCCCTATCTCTGGATGAAGAATATTTTAAATTATCTGGGTCGGCTGATGCACTATCAGTTCTGCAAAGAGAGAAGAGTATAAGGTTACAACTTTAAACAAACACTTTGATAACCCAAATCATCAATCTTTCTTTCATACATGCCTCTCTCTTCTCATTACTATTATACATAAGCGCTCCAATGTGTAATAAGAAGTCTTTCAACTGGGAAGGGATTGTCAATGGATGAAATACCAGCTTTTCAGCCCCTCCTGCTATCTAAACACCCATACAGAAATATAAATAACTACCAGGACTAGGGTGGCCAACGCAAAACTTAACAGGTTTTAGCACTGAAAGTTCCATGTCTTAAGTACTCCCTCAGTCCCAGGCAAACTGAGATAGTTGGTCACCCTGGTCCCAGGATTCTTTTCACATGACTTGATAAAAGGAATAGTTCTTCCTAAATCTCCTCCTCCCAGAAGAGGGTTTTAACCAGTGGAAAAATTACAATCTTCCCAGTCATAAAAATAAAAAAAACACTGGCAACATATCAGGCAGGGGCAATGTGTTACCAAATTATTTTTAAAGTACTGCCTCATGGCAATGTGGCTCTCTCCCTCTCTCACCTAAATTTGTAACTTGACTGTTTGGTGGGAAAATAAATTATAGAATGAAATTTGAAAGCAAGCTCAATAGGATATTAGGAAAGAACACATTAGCTGCAAAGATTGTTTTAATGCATGGCAATACTGAGGACTTCACTGAAGATTCCTCATATAAAGAATACCTATTAAAATTATAAAAAGTGAGGAAAATAAAAGCAAGGCGTCAGGAATCCAATAAAGCTGAAGGTTGCAGTCCATAATCTATTTAAAATTCAAGTACCGCCTAGAATAATCCGAGATACCTGATATTAACAAGCTGCTCAGCCCCAGGATAAAATTAGTACCCTTATTCTAAGGATCATCTCTATGCCTCAATGTCCCCATCAGTAAAATAGGGAGCTAAACTTTATAATTTCTCATGAGCCTTATTCTTCCATCAACCATAAGGTATCAAGAAATAAGAAAACACTAACTACCCTATGGCAGCATATGAAAAATACCAAGAAAAAAGTTCCTCTGCTATTGATATTTCTTCTGAGAGGAACAATCTTCTGGAAAAAAATCACTTTTATGATACTTACTAAAACACCTGCTGCACCCATAATTATCTGGAAAAGTTAAGGACACTGGCAAGAGCAGAAACTGAGCTATTCCTCAACCCCCATGGCCCTCCCCTATGTGTAAAAAAAAGTGTCTGTGTATTTCATTTCGAGTTTATCATCCTTTCGTTGCCCCCCCCAAGAACACTAAATATGAAAAGGTGCATAGGCTCAGACACCCTGATCCGTACCTACTGCAATCACTGTTAATATAGAATGTAGACAAATAGGTTCAATTAAACTTGGATACCTATGTGGCACCAATCTAAATTATTCCTAAAGGCTCTCAATCTGAAACTTGATAAAAATCCATAACCCTAGCATACTTTGCATATAACTAAGGTTCCATAGTGAAGTATCTTCTTCAAACATTCAGAGTTCACTTGTTGACAAAGCTCAGAACTTCCAACATATGAAAAATAAAATCTATGGAATTTCAAAAAAAATGTATTAGGATATTTTCTAAGCATACTAAGTATAAGCATTTAAATACCTTTACCACTAAATGGAGCATGAGAACTTTTAAAACTAACATAATGATCTACCCCCATGTATCTAAAATAGCACACTAAATGAGCACCTATAATAAACCATAACATATCATTAATTTCTAAAAGGGAACTGAAAAATAAAAGAGAACTTATGAGCTTTTCTGGCAGATTTTGAACCTGTCTATACATATAGCATCTAACACAACTTAGAAAAGGAAGCTGTTAGTAAATGAATGAATAAAATAATTCTAAAACATCAAGATAACTTAAGTCTATCAATATTTAAATTAATATCTAAATAATCTGAATTTCTAATTTTCATTATGCTTATGCATCACATATACTACTCTTACCATTGAGAGTTAAATATTTGTATCTTTTTCTGGTGACATACCAGTAAACACAAGGCAATAGCGAATATGGGTTAAAAAAAGATCTGGGCTCAAATCCCAGCTCTAGCACTGAAAAGGTATGTGTGATTCTGCACAAGGAACTTAATTTCCAAGCCTCAGTTGTCTTTTGCATAAAATGGGGATAATACCTATCTATTATGTAATGTTATTGTGAGGCTTAAGAAAGATAAGTTCTTAAGAAATACTTAGCTTACAAGGTACACTTGAAGTTATTATGACCATAATAGTAAATATACTCAAGGTTTTCAGTCTAAACAAATGAATATAAATAGTTCATAAACATATGAATATGATCAAAACAAGTTTTTATACTCAATATACAATAGCTGATTTTAACTTCTTCACTAAAGAAATTAAGCAATCTACTGCTACCAACAAATCCATTGCTAACTAGGAAGCACTGATTTCAAACTAAACTGAAAAAAAACAGGAACAACCTCCCAATTTGTTAGAAATACACGTTTTTAAATCTCATTAGTAATAAACACCAAGTTTTTTTTTTTTTTTTTCAGAATTTGGGTTTTCAGAAATATAGCAAAAAATTCACTAGGGTAGAACTACTGTCTCAGAACTGTCTAAAAACTCCCTGGTTGCTAAGTTCTTCTAATATAAACTGATCAAAATATTTCTAACCAGAATTCAAGTTATAGGTATTCTGAACCCAAAAGCACAAAATAGTTCAGCATTTATATGAAATCTCTATTTTTATAATATCTAGACAGCTTAGTTCTCAAAAAGTCAATATCAGGCAGTTAGCACCAACAAGATCATCCCAGTCCAATAAATAGAAAACTGTTAAGAACGGAAATGAGCACTTAAAATGAGGCAATCAAAGGCACAAAATAGAAAATGCAGATTTGAACTCAAAGAGGCAGGCATAAATGTTAAGCTAGTTATAAGGGCTGAAAAAGCTATCATCTGCCAGAATTAGTGTCTCAATTTAGTGATAAAAAGAAAATGTATCTGTTAAGACGAAGTATCCTAGCAAGAATCCAAAAATACCTCCACAGCCCCTTTAATACTCTAAAAATATTATGGAGAGAGAGAGGGAAAAAAAAGAAATGCATAAATTCCCCAAAATGATTAAACTGAAGTTAAAGCCTGATGTACATGCCACATGAGAGGTAAGTTTCTAAAGCTCATACCTCAAAAATCGCATACTGTATAATATGGAGCCTTTGTGATGTTTTTGCATCAAGTCAATCTGTAAGACAGTAGTTACAATATTAGTGAAGACAGTGGGTTAAAACATTTGTTGTTCAAACATGAAGCAAATATCATTTATGGGTTAGGTGCTTTTAATTGCACTATGGCCCTCTAGGGTTCATATGTTGAAGCAAAAACTGAGATGGCACATGCCACTCTATGCCTTAGAGAACAGAGGCTTAAGGTGGCAACAAAAAAATTTTTAGTACAAAAGAATTTAAATGTTAACTATAACATACAAATCACATGCAAATATAGTTACCGCTCATTTTAGTCACCTATTCTCAATATACAGAAAATGTAATAAACCTGAGAGGTTATTCATTTTCAATGACCCAAGCCCTCAGACCTCACGTCAACAACCTACCACGTGTTAGGGGATAGTTAAGTATCTCCTGGCTAAGTGTGGTCTTGTGGTCCAGTTCTTAAGGGGGAAAAGTCAGCCTGGAAATGTGAAGTCAGGGAATTCCCTATCAGAAAACATTTCCATAAAGCACCTGGAAATGACTTGATGCAAACACCACACCTAGTGGTGCCACCGGAATAAGCATCATATTGCTTCAAGCTGTTTTTAACTAGGCTTATTAAGGGATTTCGTTCTCATGGTGAGATCTAATTTGTAATGGATATCAACTAGGAAATGATATTTGCACTAAAGCCAATGAGGTGGGAATGCATTTATTCTCTAAAGCAATGGTACTCAAAGATGCATAGCATCACTGTCACAAAGCAGTTGTAGGATATGCTGTGAGTTTTTCATACTAACAGTTAATACCACTAAAACTGATTTACTTTTTAAAAATAAATTCAAGGGCTTCCCTGGTGGCGCAGTGGTTGAGAGCCCGCCTGCCGATGCAGAGGACACGGGTTCGTGCCCCGGTCCGGGAATATCCCACATGCCGCAGAGCAGCTGGGCCCGTGAGCCATGGCCGCTGGGCCTGCACGTCCGGAGCCTGTGCTCCGCAACGGGAGAGGCCCGCGTACCGCAAAAATACATAAATAAATAAATAAATTCAAGGTTATCTCTGTGATATCTCTTACTCACCTGGATTCAGACATACTTTCAAAAAAGTATAAGAGAAAAGGTGAAACTATGCATAACTCTGAGGCTTGTGTACTTTCACATTAGAGACATTGCTCTAAAATATGAGTCTATGGCTAAAGAATTCACTTGGGAGGCTCAGGGACTTCATTATATGAAACTGTTTCCACAGGAGAAAACAGTAAGTTCAAATTTAATATAACAGAATTGAACCATCATGCCAAAATTATGTTTACCTCAATTTTACTATAAATATTAACAGCTAGTATTTCTTAATGAAACTTCCTTAGCTACTTAAGTATTAAGTGTCTACGATACCAAACCCATACAATTTATGGGTTCTTTATTACCAACTTTTAATCATCAATCAAACATCAACTAATTAGTTTCTGCAGCCTCAAAATATAAAAATATATTTAACGATTGTTGTAAAACTGTAAAGAATTTTACCTTGCCCAAAGAGAGATCTGGCCTTAACCGTTGGCTTCTGGAAGGTAATCTCTAAACTCTTGGAATATAATGCCTAATAAGAGTGCCCTTGGGCTTCCCCCGTGGCACAGTGGTTAAGAATCTGCCTGCCAATGCAGGGGACATGGATTCGAGCCCTGGTCCGGGAAGATCCCACATGCCGTGGGGCAACTAAGCCCGTGCGCCACAACTGCTGAGCCTGCGCTCCAGAGCCCGCAAGCCACAACTACTGAAGCCCGTGAGCCTAGAGCCAGTGCTCCGCAGCTAGAGAAACCACTGCAATGAGAAGCCCACGCATCCCAACGAAGAGGAACCCCTACTCGCTGCAACTAGAGAAAGCCCGCAGGCAGCAATTAAGACCCAAAAGAGCCAAAAATAAATAAATAATTTTTTTAAAAAAAGAGTGCCCTCGTCCACCTGGGAACTTTGGGTCACACTAGAAAGTATAACAATGTGATCTATGTACGGTGGGGCCTTTGAGTCACACGATCAACTCAACCTCTAGTAGGGCTGGAAACTAAGTTCGTGCATGTGGGCAGTCAATCATGGAGCCCAAATAAGAACTCTGGACACCAAGGCTGGGCTGGGCTTCCATGGCTGGTAATACTCCATACGTATTATCACCCATCAATACCAGGAAAGTAACACTGCTCACTACTCCACGGGGAGAAGCTCCACATTTGGAACTGTCGTAAACTCTGCCCTATGCACCTTTACCCTTGGTTGATTTTAATCTGTATCGTATAGCTGTAATAAACTGTAACCATGAGTATAACAGCTTTCAATGAGTCCTATAAGTCCTCCCGGTGAATTATCCAACCCAGGAATGGTCTTGGGGACCCCCAAGCTTGCAACTATCAGAAGTAAGGGTGGTCTTACAGACATGCTCTCTCTAACTCTGCACCTATATGACTGAATATACTCTAACCCAAAATTTAAAGGGTTGTAAATTTTGTTTTTATATAACATCTTTAAGCAAAACATAGAAAAGATTCAACTTCAGTATAGTTTATATCCCTCCCAAGGAATCTCAAACAGCCTCTATTGACAGACCTCTAATCATATTAACCACAAAGGACAAACAAAGTAACGAGGAGGGTACTACATTAGATTTTAACCTTTGCTTCATGTGCACAAGTGTCTTCAGTGTAAAGGCTGGTGAATACACCACTCCCTTCAATGCTGCCCGTGACTCCCTAGCCAGGGTTTTCTGCTTTCCAAAACAGCTTCCAAACTTTCTGCACTTTTCTCCTTCCCCCAGCACTACCACTGATAACCTTACAGACTCTTGCTATATTAGAAATACAAGTTTTTCTACAGCACTCTGAATAGTAAGAACTAAATTCTGAGCTCATAATAAAGTCTGGTAGGCAACCTCCCCAAGCAGTTTACATACATTTATCACCTCATTTAATCTTCAACATAATCCTATTGTGATTACTGAAGATGGTAAGTTACCTTCTTACAGATGAGGTAACAAAGATTCCATAACTTACCTAAAGCAGCACAGCTAATTAAAGGCAGAGCAAGAACTCAAACTCAGTTCTAACTTTCAAGTTCTTCAACACTCCACCACTGCCTGCCAACCTCCTTCCAGCAATCTACAAATTTACCTATGTCTGCACACAGAACATTTCTTCCCATCACACTCACATAATGGAACAAGTAAACCTCCTATCTGCAGTAACCCTTTGGATTCATACATTCCCCTTACCTTCTGGAGTATGCCTTGCATCTGACTTTCCCAATGCTCATCACAACATCAACATATGAACACATTCAGGTCTTTCCTCTAAAAAAACAAAAACAAAAACCTTAATTCTCTCCTTCTAAAGTTAATTGTCTAGATAGATTCTTCACAGCCAAACCTCTTGAAAATTTCTTTTCCTTGCCTTCACTCACTTTCCAACTCACTGTAACCAGGGTCCCACCCTCAGCACTCCACAGAAACTGCTCCTGCCCCAGTAGCAACTCTACTGGTGGCTTACTTGTCTCTAAAATCCCACAAGTCCTTTTCAGTTCTTCTTGCTCAATGCCCCCAATGACTTGCTTTGCTTTTGACAACTCCTCTACTACTCACACTTTCTCAATACCACTCTAAAGGTTTTTTTAGTAACTTTAATTCCAGTGATTCTCTCTACTTTTTTCCAATCCAAGTACTTTCTTTCTTCTTAACTTCCTTCTTTAACCAGTTTTTCATGGTTTATCATTTCAATAACTCTTGCCAATTCCCTTAACCTGCCTTAACATTTCCCTCACACCAATCTGGCAAAATCCCAACCCTGCATAAACCCAATTATCAATTCCATCATCCATCAGTGCCAAGCACCACATCCCCAGGTCCTCCAATGTTCATCTCCCACATGCACTATCCAGACATTCCCCATTCTCTTCAGATTCCAAAATACTCTCCTAAATCCCTGACAAATTCTCTCTTTCTACTTAACCAAGGGGAAAAAAAAAAAAAAAAAAAGATACCATAACACACCTGCACCCAACTCTAGGCCTTGATTAGGATTCTATGTCTACCTTCTCATAACTTTTCACAGATAGTCTTTCTCCTAGGGAGGCTACCTTTCCCACCAAACTGAATGCTCTCCTTAAACATGTAAAATTTTCTAATATCTCCAATGTAAGAATACAAAAACATATTTTAAAAAAACACCCAGGGGGCTTCCCTGGTGGCGCAGCGGTTGAGAGTCCGCCTGCCGATGCAGGGGACACGGGTCGTGCCCCAGTCCAGGAAGATCCCACATGCCGTGGAGCGGCTGGGCCCGTGAGCCATGGCCACTGGGCCTGTGAGTCCGGAGCCTGTGCTCCGCAGCAGGAGAGGCCACAACAGTGAGAGGCCGGCGTATCGAAAAAAAATTAAAATATTAAAAAAAATAAAAAAACACCCAGGGCTTCCCTGGTGGCACAGTGCTTGAGACTCTGCCTGCCGATGCAGGGGATGCGAGTTCGTGCCCTGGTCCGGGAAGATCCCACAAGCTGCGGAGTGGCTGGGCCCGTAAGCCATGGCCGCTGAGCCTGCACGTCCAGAGCCTGTGCTCCGCAACGGGAAAGGCCCGCGTATCGCAAAAAAAAAAAACCTCCCAAAAAACAGAAAAAGTCCATCAATTCCACGTCCCTCCAACCAAACAATCTGCCTTTGCTCTTTGCAGTCAAACTAAGAATTGTCTCTACTCGCTGTATCATTTCTTTACCTCCACTAGCTCCTCCAGCTACACCAATCCAACTTCTGCCCTATCACTTTTGGCAAAACCAACTAAGACCTCCAGGTTGATAAAAGCAAGATATATTCCAGGCTGCTTCTTACTCATCCTCTCATAGCAGGTTTTCACAGGGCTTCTGAGCAGGGTTGAGCAGGCTGTGGCCTACACAAAGGTGCCTTACAGAGGAATGAGGTGGGATGAATGAAAACTTCTTTTTAAAATCCTTACGATAACTTGGGCTCAGATCCTGAGAATTCAAAGTAACCAGATTCTTCCCTTCCTTTGGCTTATAGTATGTTATAGTCTGTATTTCTTGCTGCCTCTCTGGTTCTGCTTTTTCAGGAACCTTTGAAGGCTTGCTCAGCCTCCTCTACCAAATACTAAATCTTGGAGTTTCTCAAAGCTTGACCACAGGCCCTCTATGCATCTCACTTTGTACTCTCTCCCGCAATCCATGCCGATGGCAGTACTTATCACCTATATGACATCGACTCCCAAATCCAGGCCTCCATCATAGATGTCCACTCTGAGGTCCAGACCTATAAACCCAACTGTTTAAAAAAACAATCTTAATGTTCTAATGCCTCAAACACAACTGGCTCCTTTCTTCCTGGAACCCCCATTTTAATAAATGGTACCATCATCAGGTATTTTCCAATAAATGGCACTATTTGGCCAGTCAGACACAGTATGTTTCCCACCTCCAATTCTCACCTCTCTCTCACTTCTCCTCCACAGTGCAACAAAAATAATTCTTATGAAACACAAATCTGATGTCCTCCCACTGCCCTTTATCATCTTATGTACCTTACTTCCCTTTTCAGCTAACTCTCCACACTCTTGTAATCCTTTTACATTCTATGCTCCATCCATCCCAATCTTTCAGTCACCTTGCTCAGCTCGTCTGCCTGGAACAGCCTTGTCCTCAGCACTCGCCGACCCTAGCTAATTTTTCAATGTCCTTCAAGCTTCAGCTTTCCTTCGCAAAGTTTCTGATTCCCCTGAGGGTGACTAGGAGTCCCTGCTATATAAGTGCTTCCAGAGAACCTAATAGTTCCCTTAGCTCTTACACCATTTGAGAAGCTTATTTAACTGTGTTCTGCCAGGAGACTGTAAATTCCAAAAGGGCAAGAGCCTGTTAGCGTTGCTTATCATTGTACCCCTCATTGCCTTGATGGCACACAAATTAGTTGTTGACTAAATGATTGCCTATTCTCACAATTGAGGCCTTTCTCTTGACACTGGAATGCAGTCCCCTAACCTAACCCAACACTAAGTTTTCTTCAACATTCAACCTAGAACCCATACTCCCTAATCAACAATATTTTCTTGGTTATGTTCTACAACAAGAGCACTAACTAGGAGTAATGACTCCAAAAGGCGAACTAAGTAAGATAGTTCCAACCCTCTAAGAATTTACAATCTATAATAAAAAGAACTGTTAGTATAAGTTCCAATTAGGAGTATAAAATGTTCTGTGCTTTCAGAAAATAAAATAAAATAAAAATCCCATCATTCAGCCCCTTCTTCAAACTCTTACAACACTCAAAGAGAGAACCACACTAGCTTGCACTTTAGTAGTTATATACTAGCTTCAATTTGCCCACTAGTTTGAAAAGATGCTAGTATTGAAGGCAGAGGTACTGTATTATCTAATACCACACACCTTTCATAGGGAAAGGAAAACAGTATAGTGGTTGCTGCATGGAGAGGGGTGGGGAACTGAGTAGAAGATGACCTTGGATCAAAATCCATTGTGATTAAGTAAAAATTTTGTCTTCTAAGGTAAAACTTTATATAACTAAAATATGGTCTATGCGTATGATCTTAAGAATAACTTCTCTGAACACAAAAAAGAAGCCAGTAATATAGAAAGGGATGGCTTCGGTAATATATTTAAATGATTCCAAATTTTTAAATTCTACTTAATATGCATTTTAGAAGTCTTATTTATTTTTGTGCAAAGGACACTATCAAATGAAAAGACCACTCATAAAACCAGAGAAAATACTTGCAAATCATATACCTCATAAGAGAAGTGTCTAATATCCAAAATATACAAAGAACTCCTATAACTCAACAAAAAGACAAACAATCCAATTTAAAAATGGGCAAAAGACCTGAATTGATACATCTCAACTTCATTAGTGAATAGGAAAATGCAAATCAAAACCACAAACAGAAACCACACCCACTAGAATAGCCAAAAAAATTTTAATGGAAAATGTTGTGAGAGGTGGAGAAATTGGAACTCTTGTACATCACTGATAAGAATGTAAAATGGTACAAAGGACTTCAGAAAACAGTTTGGCAGTTCCTCAAAAAGTTAAACATAGAATTACCACATGATCCAGCAAATCCACTCCCAGGTATATATATGCCCAAAAGAACTGAAAACAAATGTTCAAACAAAAACTTATAGGTGTATGTTCACAATACTATTCACAATAGCCAAAAGATAGAAACTCAAATGCCCATCAAAGGATGAATGGATAAACAAAATGTGGTATACAACAGATGATTATTCAGCCATACCTACTATAATAAGTCAAAGAGGTCTGACACAAAAGGTTACATATTACATGATTCCATTTATATGAAATATCCAGAATAGGCAAATCCACAGAGGAAATAGATTTGTGGTTGCCAGGTGCTGGGAAGAGGGGAAAATGGGGAGTGACCGCTTAATTGATACTGGGTTTCCACTTGGGGTGATAAAAAGTTCTGGAACTAGATTGTGGTCACGGTTGCACATGTTATGAATGTACGCAATACCACTGAATTGTAAAATGGTAAATTTTATGTGTATTTTACAACAACTTTTTAAAACCTTATTTATGACATTCTTGAAAAGACAAAATTATAGGGGAAAAAAGACCAGTTACCAAGGGCTGGGAGAAGTTGACTACAAAAGGGAGCAAGGAAACTTGGGGTGGGGGAAGGGAAGATATGATGGAACTATTTACAGCGTGATTGTGGTGCTCATGGTTACAATACTATCTGCATTCCTCAAAACTCAAAGAACTCTACAGCATATAAACTAAACCTCAATAAATCTGACATATAGGAAAGAGTACATTTCTTTACAGTAAAGGTATAAAAGTAAAAGAACATTGATTTATTTTTAATAATTCGATATTTCATGTCTCATATTGCCTGCCATATTTTGTAGCCATTCTCAATGGAAAAGCAAAAATGTAGCACTGGATGCTCTCCAATGAAACCAAAGACTGTCAGTGTCTGAATTAATCAGGCATGAGAGCTGGAACTTTAAGCTAGGGAAGGATTAACCTAGCCAAGGTACAGAAAGAAACAAAACAGTGCACTTAAACCAGTAAAAGACAACTGTTACCTAGACTAATAGTAAAAAAGTTCCAAATTTCTAGCAAGATAGTAATTTTACTCTTTAGCAATGCTTGAGAAATGCCTGAGATAAGTCCTTATAGCACTTTATTTTTTTTAAAAAGAAACACCCTGTAAATTCCTAATATTTTATTGCCTACCCATTTTGATAGCTTTCAAAAAAAATTTAAAGAGTCAAAGCACTGTCGCTGGCAAAATCAGAAAAATCATTGCCTGAGAGATAGGCAGTCCACTTCTAATTTATTTCACGTATTTAAGTATTATGAGGTTCTGTACCTCATCTGGCATAAATTCATTTCTTACTAGGCATTAAGAATATTGATAAAAGGTGGTATGCTTTTAATCTCCAATACAGATGTGAATTCAATTTTCAGCATTTAACAAAAAAAACAATTTTGTTAATGCTAAATAATCTTCACCTGAAGGCTTCCGAATCTAAGGCACCACGTGAACTGGACTCACTTTCTTCTGACCTTTATTTATTTATTTATTTATTTTGTGGTATGCGGGCCTCTCACTGTTGTGGCCTCTCCAGTTGCGGAGCACAGGCTCCGACGTGCAGGCTTAGCGGCCATGGCTCACGGGCCCAGCCGCTCCGCGGCATGTGGGATCTTCCCAGACCGGGGCACGAACCCGTGTCCCCTGCATCGGCAGGCAGACTCTCAACCACTGCACCACCAGGGAAGCCCTGACCTTTATTTTTAACCCAAGCTAGTTTACAGCCTTAAATAAAACCCTGCTTCAGCTACCATTTGCATCCCTTATCTTCCTCTTTTGTCAGCAAGTCCTGGAAGTACTTTAGAAACATCCCATTCAGCCTGGGAAATTGCCAAGATTGAAAGGAAATCTCTTACTGCGTGACCTCCCTAGCAAAGGAAGGACAAAAAGACTGAAAGTCTACCAAGAAACATGTCCCACCCCCTCACCCTCACGCAGACTCTCCAGTTATATGCCAAACATAGCCACTTAGGACACAGAATATTAAGAATCACTAAGAGTTAAACACTAAAGAAATCCTAAAACGAAGTCTTGAGACCAGAGGGGGGACTCTAATCAAGGACAGGGCAGAGTGTTTTATAATATAAGAAATGTGGCGACCATCTTTTAAAAAGTCCTGGGGACTTCCCTGATGGTCCAGTGACTAAAGCTCTGCACTCCCAATGCAGGGGGCCGGGGTTTGATCCCTGGTCAGGGAACTAGATTCCACATTCCGCAACTAAGAGTTTGCATGCCGCAACTGAAGATCCTGCAGCCGCATCTAAAAGATTCCACACGCTGCAACGAAGATCCCGCCACAACCAAATAAATAAATATTTAAAAACATAAAAAGTCCTGAAAACTGGGGTGGGGGGGGCCAAAACAAACAAATAAGTAAATAAAAATCAAAAGTCCTGAAAACAGGCAAATAACGACTGTAGAGTTATTCTGATAAAGTTCCTCTAATAGACTCAAGCATATACCCAAGGGACTAACATGCTTGTGAGATTCTCTAACAATTACATATTTAAAATTTTTCCTTTAAAAATAATCCCAAAAAGCACTGTGGTACAAAAATGTACTGTGTAACAGATAACATCATTACCACTTTTTTTTTTTTTACAGGTCAAGAAAAATGATGTGGCTGCCAAAAATCACTTGTAACACATCAAGAAAAAGTAAATACTAGGCAATTTAGACACAGGTATTTTTAAAGAAAACTATTACCAAGTTAGGCTCTACTGCCACAATGGTATGGTATACCCTACAAATCCTGGGCAGAGTCAAGGATGTGGGCATCGAAAAAGCAATATTCTAACATGCACCCCTTAACATGTAACACATCTTAAATATAATGGCAAGTATGGAAAAGATACTGATTTTCATATTCCACACATGATTCTCAACAGAGGAAGACATTACCAGAAATATCTTTAGGCCATTCTCAAATCAGACACATGACCCCCAACCCCAACCCTCTTAAACAAATAAATACACCTTAGAGAGAAATCTAAAACACCTTGGTTCTATTTCTAACTTTACCAACATAATTATACGAAGACAGCAAGTGGATTTTTAAATGGACTCTGACTCCTTTCAACATGTCCAGTAACTCCTTTAGGACCTATCTCCTTAGGTATCCTGGGGTAGGAAATAACACTATTAAACACCAAACTGGTAAAGAAACATACTACCTGTAATCAGTGGTATCATGGTAAAGTACGTATGGTAAACCCTCCTACTTAAGCATTGGAACCTCTTTTTCAGAGGTGATCTTGAACAGCCATATCCTCCCCTACTTAAACATAAACAAATAAAAATGTCTCATAGATAAATCTCAAAAGACATGGGCTCCTAAATCAAATAGTTGGGAAAGGAAGATATTTTTCACAAAAACCAGATTACCCTTCTAACTGCAGAAATATTTATTAAATGAAGACAGTTTGGGGTAGTTATTGAAATATTCTAGTAAGCAGCAATCAGGCGCCAAGAAACAGCACTCCAACTGTGCTCAGCAGTGGCCAGAAATACACTGAGGTATTTAAAGTATTTAGCTATAAGTTTGAGAAAGCTATGAAACAGTTCAAAATCATCACTTAAGCCACTTTAAACTCAAAAGGCCTATACAAACTCAAAAGGCCTATACAAACCCTATCTCTTTCTTTTGTTACATTTTACACTAAACACACTTGTATCAGATCGATTTAAGTGGTATAAAATAAAAACTTTACAACGAAAGAGAAAAATCAATGTTTCTAGATATGAAGTTCCTTAGGAGACAGTATTTACACATTTTGAGTGAATTTATAGTGCTATAATGTAAAATAGTACCAAAATCTCATGAAAGCTTAATACTGTATATACACTACATGATGATACAAAATTTCATTAATTCCTGTTTAGAAGATGTATGTGGTTCTTCTTTTTTTATGTATTTCAAACTATTACACTGCCAGAGTCTATCCTTTCCATGATTCCATGATTTCCCTACTCCCTTTAAAACAAACATACATACGTACTAGAGTAGGGGAGAAAACGCAATGCAGCATTCAACTGATGTTCTTATAAGAATCAGTTCTTAAATTCCAACTGTATAATGAAAGTTAAGCAAGGTACAAGCTACCTTTTAACCTACCCTGTCTCTATTTAATTCCATTTGCACCTGCCCTACAATAAATGCAGTCAGAAAGATTAGATTATTTTTGCTGTCTCACAATTTCAACTGGTATCAAGTTCTTAAAGTGTGAATTATAAGATATATAGAAAAAATAAAGAATGATACAGTCAAATTCCTCATTGGCCAACTTGAAACAGGATGATAGTCTAATGGAAATTTTCATTCTAGAAGCCTATAAGTAGAAAATGTAAAAAGAAAAGCCACTACTATACTAAGGATGGCAAATGCCATACCTAATAGAAATTTAACAATTATATGAGCTTCCAGTCATATATCCTCTAAGACACTTGACATAAATGCCCTTCATGAAACTTTTAGAAGTTACCACACACACATACACACACACTCTAGTACTTAGAGTTCTAGAAGAGAAAAATGAAATTTGAACTAGAGTGTGGGTGCATGTGTGTAGTAAATTCTAACTTTTTGAGGAAGAGATAAAAGAGGGAGGTTCTTTAAAATTCCAAATTTGATTCAGATGTGACAACATAAATATCATTTGTATAGCATTTTACAGTTTTGAAAGTAATTTCCCAAACTTTATCTTTAACCCTCACAACCCTGCATCTTAGGGAATGCATCCCTCCTCAGAGGGACAGCTGGTAACGTCAGTACAAAAGACCTCTGTCTTCCCGTTCTTAGTCCATTGCTATTTTCATGACACCAGCCTCTCCTAAGACAAATATTTGTAAAGGATCAAAACTAAAAATGCACACATTCTTAAAAATAAATATACCTTAGAGAAGAATCTAAAACACTCTGGTTCTAACTTCCCCAATGTAATTATACTAAGACAAGTGGATTTTTAAATGGACTAAAAGAGCAGGGAGAAGAGCACTGTGGTGTAATTTTCACATCTTCAATAAGATTACAATAAAAACATAGGGAATACTAGCATTATAGTAACTATACAAGATAGGCCACTTAAATTAAATAAAAGGCTGCTTTTACAAAACTTTGTCTTATAGTCAGTCAATTGATTACCACCCCCCCAACACACTTTTATTAAGCATAAGTTCATCTTTAGTTTCAGTATTTTCAAAAAGGAACAAGATACCACATATGAAAATTACGTCAATATTTCAAATAATGACAATTAATCATTTATAACAGAATTCTAACTCAAGTCCTGCAAAAACAATACAAACTGTACCTCAAGGTAGATTCCTCTAAACCAGACTAATGAACAGACACTAAATCTCAAGGTTCATTGTCTTACTTCTGGAAAACCATTTTCATTTTTCTTCACATTTATCAAAAGAATATAAGGACAGGAAGAAAAACAATCAATCTTTTTAGGAAAGAAAATCCAGGATGTGTTTTCTTTCCAATTAAATATGCATTAATTCATCTGTACAATACTATGTGATACTGGTGATCATCTTTGGATCTTTTTAATCATCAAATCAGAAGAGAGTCCCATTCTATAGAGAACAGACAAAAAGTTCGACATTTTCCCTCAAATTAATAGATTTTTCTGCCTAATTTCTGGCAAACTGCAGGAAGTCAACATACACTCTGTCATTAGGGCAATGAGTCTGAATTTCCAGTGTCAGAATCAAAGCAAAGAGACTGGAAATAAAGTGATATATTTCAGACAAGGACTCCAGGGTTCATATTACTAGGAATATAAACTAGGGAGACCCTTAAGAGGCAGGATAGCGAGAGTCATGGGTTGCTTCAAAGAACTAAATATTCCAAGATGAAAGTTAAAATTTCAAACACACACACTGACACACACACTCCATATACACACATCTTTTTAAATCAGAAGATTAAAATGCTAAAGAGGAGACAGTAAAGATAATTTTTCAATTAAATTTAAATAAGAGGGAAAATTTTAATTCAAAGAACTTCAGTAAAAAACAAGATTGTTGCCAATGCTGTCATATACAGAGGAAAAACTAATACATGTCACTATATAGTCCAAGACATGCTTATTAATGAAGGGTTTTGCCTAATCAGCAAAAGGTATTAATATATTAGATGCCACCCAAAAATAAAAATTTAGTAAATACTAAGTTCAACAATTTTTTTAAAAAAATCTGCAGACATACACATATAATTACCTTAGGCCACTGCAGAGCTTGTAATAATTTTCTTGTAGACCTATAAGAGCACTGCTGAGGTGCTTTATTGATGATAAAAAGGGTAAAGGAAAAAAGTAGTGCCTTTCCTTATAAACAAAGAAATAGCAGAATTTAGTAAGTTCCATACCAAAAAGCAATCTACAATTCTGATACCAGAAACTCTTTTTTTTAAATTTATTTATTTTATTTTATTTATTCTTGGCTGCATTGGGGCTTCGTTGCTGTGCGCGGGTTTTTGTCTAGTTGCAGCACACGGGACTCTCATTGCGGTGGTTTCTCTTGTTGCGGTGCACCGGCTCTAGGCACCACGGCTTCAGTAGTTGTGGCTCACGAGCTCTAGAGCGCAGGCTCAGCAGTTGTGGCACATGGGCTTAGTTGCTCCGTGGCATGTGGGATCTTCCAGGACTGGGCTCAGATCCGTGTCCCCTGCATTGGCAGGCGGATTCTTAACCCACTGCACCACCAGGGAAGCCAGAAACTCCTCTTTTTTGGGGGGCGGGGGAGGTGGGGGGGCTGTGTGGTTTGTAGGATCTTAGTTCCCCCTCCAGGGATCGAACCCAGGCCCTGGCAGTGAAAGCGCCAAACCACTGGACTGCCAGGGAATTCCCCAGAAACTCCTCTTTTGAAAAAGATTTTTAAGTAATAAACACAAAAAGTCCGTAACAGGTTTTTAAATAATAAACATGAGATCCTAGACATGCTATGAGTAGCAACATTAACTTCCTAAGGAATGATTTCTAACAGGAATACAATCTCCTTTTTTCAAAGGGTATGAAGATTAATATGAAAGAAGTAATTCACTATGAAAGAAACCTGTTGATTCTGGAAAATTTGGATTTCAGTCATTCCCCAATCAGCAGGCATACAACTGGCAAGAGGTTTGTTTCCTCAGGCCTTCTAATGGAATGTCAAAAGAGGCTCAACCCACCCAGTGCTTAACTTTTTGGTGATCAGACTGTTTAAATAATGTACAAATAGATACAACAGATATGGGATAAACTGTCAATGTGTAAATTAACTTTATGTGAGCAGAGTATTTCTTCAAGATGGATAAAACCTATGAATCTTAAATGGCCACAGTCTGATCTGGCCACCTCAGTCCACTAGAACATTGTCCCTTTGAACCTGTACAATCACCTTACTTAAGTTGCTGCCTCCGGCTAACCAAGCTGCTGTACAAGGAACAGTTCCTCTCAAAATGCCTCCTACAGTTACAGTGTTCTAAGCCCTGCAGTTAACTCTAAACACAAAAACAAACTTGCAGAATTCCATTTTCATGTATTTACTTGAGAAAGGACACTCAAATTTAGAGTGTTTACTATTTATTGATGCACTGGTAGGGAAGAAGGGATACAGAAGTAAAACCATTATACAAGATGCATGCATACATAAAGGTTATGTCTTACTGGGGAAGACACAAAAAAACTCAGATAGTGAGTGTTATTAGAGAAGCCTGGTGCTTCTCACTGAGGGGGTGCACTTAGGCTGAGATAGCATGAAAACACCCAGGTCAAGCACTCTGAGAAGAACAATCTATGCAGTAGCTACACAGCAAGAACAGGACTTGCAAAGGCCCTTAAGACAGAAATGAGTTTGGGGAGTGCTTTAGGGCAAGTACACAGAACAGTAGAGAAAATGACAGGCTCAGCGTTCAGGGACAAACTAGTTGGGAGAACAAAAAAAGGTTGAAGTGGTAAGCACAGTTACCTTTCATTGTAGATCTGTACCAAGATTTGGAAAGGATCACAGAGGGCAGAGGTAGGGTAAGGATCTTAAGGGAAGTGCAATGTTTAGGTTGGGGAGAGGACAAAAAACAGAGCTACCAATGGTAGGTTCAAGAGGGAAGAGAAAAGTCCGTGAACCTGTAGCTCACAGGAATAAATTTAGCCAACAAACTTAGGAGAGCTCCTCTGTGTTCCAGGACTCAAATGCCTGAAAAGGTTAACAGTGGATCCACCATCTGAAACTGTTTTCACAAGGATCTTCAGATATTCCAAGTTTGTTTATAGCAAAAGAGGAATAACAGAACTATGCTGAAGATGACGAGGTTATCAATCTTCAGAAACCATAAGTTGGTAATAAATCCTAAGATAATATTCAAAAATTTCCTGTCTATAATAACTTTTAAGGTAAGATCCACACATACACTCTGCCAGGGTTTTTGGTTTTTTTTGGGGGGGGGTGCAGTGGGAAGGGAAGTTATCCAACTGCAAAGTCATTGTGTATCTGTATCTTGATCAGGGTTATGGTTACACAGGTGTATACATTTGTCAAAAATCACTCAACTTAAGACCTATACATGGATAAATTTTATCTCAAAAAAGTAACAAGTTCAAAAAAACAATTCAACTAAGAGAGAAAAAGTACCGTCAACTAATACAAGATGGAGCAGAACATAATAAAAACATATACATATACCTGAAACTAATATGTTGTATTTCAGTTATACCTCAATTTAAAAAAAAGAAAAACACAAATGTCTCCCTAAAAATTTAATAGGTTACATTCTACATTAAGAAAAGTAATAAGCTGGAGTATTTCATACAGGAATTAAACCACAAAATGTCTGCAACTTTCACTGTTAGACCTCTAAACAAGAGGGGATGTGTTTTATTTTCTAGTCCCCAAAATAAAATGGATTCTGAGAAAACTTTAAGATAGCCAAAGACAGGTAACCAGAAAACAATATGAAGAGACACCAAACAAATGACAGCTTGTGTGAATCTATAAAGGGAGGTCCACTGAAAGCCGCCTCAGGGATTTATTTTAGGTGATTAGGATTGGGAAAGAAAATCAAGTAAGCAAGTGCCAAGCAGTGAAAGCAGGAAAGCCTAAATTTAAAAGTTGTGAGAACTCAGTGTTCACAAAAAAAAAAAAAACAAACCATCAACCACACTCCATTTTGTGTATATGATCATCCTATATAATGTAAGTGTCCTAACCTGAATTGAAGTGTGAGCAGATAAAAAGTATCACTTTAGTGATCACCCTCAATCAACACCAGATAACAAATAAGGGGCTCTTGCTTATGGAAATTCCATATATTGAGCTGAATACTTTTGTCTGAATTTAAACCATGAATTATAAACAATATTCAGGTCCTCAACAGTCTCGTCTAGACTGTTCCAACTGCCTCCTACTGTGGTTACACACACACACACACACAAACACACACCTAATTTTAATCTTCCTCAATTATGCCACTTCCATGCTGGTAAAACTTCAGTAGTTCCCTAAAGTCATTCCAAACACATCCAGTATGATTCAAGACCTACAATACAGCCCCACTCCAGCTCTTAAGCTTCATCTCTTATTTGTATCACACCTCACAAATACCCCATCCTTCTAACCAAACTGGTAACATTTTACCAAGGACAACTTGCATTTTGCCATTTCCCTGCTTTCTTCTATTTTTTGATCCCCCCCCCAAATTTACTGTCAAAATAGAACAGATCAATTTCATGGTCCCACTGCCCCCTACTCAACTGTACAGCTTTCCCTCCTCTGACTCTCCAAGTTTTAAACTGTAAACCACATATAAAAAGAATTTTACCAAGAATTATATCACAATTAATATCCATATACTGCTTTACCTTTTACATAGCCCTTTCTTATCCCCCATACTAACCGATAATCTCCTTAAAGACAGTAGCTCTATTAGTCATAAAAATCCCTACAGGATCACTATTTCCTGAATTAGAATATTTTCATTGAATTAGAATATTTCACAATCTCCTATTATTTAAAAAACCCTTCAGTTATACTCCCAACTTAAAAAGGAACCACAACAGAAGGGGGAAAAGGGTTCAATTTAAAGATAAAATTGCCATATGTTTCATAAGGAATATATTTTATTCTATAATGGAAAAAATAAACTTTCCCCCCAAATTAAACACCCATACACAATTATCTGGAACTCCTTAATGTACATGAAAATCTGTGGTACAGAATTGGCAACCATTAAATTCTGTTTAACTAAAGCTCTATTTATAGTTATAAAATATGTAACTCCACTTAATTTCACCCTTTAGGTATTTCACTATATTATGCACCTATGGACATCAGACAGTACAGACTCATAAAAGGCTGAATAGACAACTCTAGTTTCAAAAATCCAGTTTCTCACAATGTCAGACATACTAGTTTTTGGCTTTTCTATCTTCACAGCCCTCTTCCCCATCTTTTGGTCTGTGACAATGGAGAATGAAGGTATTTGTACTTGTGAGAACTTCAATCTGTCTACATTTTACCAAAAATAGAAGCTGTCTTTAATATACAGTTTCATCCTTTTAGAACTGTAGAAAGATCTTAACACTGGGCACAGTAAGATACCCAAGATATATCTGTTAAACGAATAAAGTCTTAAGATGCCGAAGTGTGGAAGTAAAATTATGTGTTTTCATTTGACAACGCTCCCTCTTGCTTGTTGAACTAATCTATATTTGACTCCAATGTCAAATCAGTCTTGTCATCTTGGAGAATTAAAATGAACAATATAACAAATTACACACTTTTTTTTTTTTTTGCTTCACCGCCTGGCATGCAGGATCTTAGTTCGCCAAACAGGGATCAAACCCGCGCTCCCTGCAGTGGAAGCCCAGGAGTCTTAACCACTAGACCACCAGGGAAGTCCCATATACACTTAATTTTAAAACAAATCATTCTGCTCTCTATCTTGATTGGTGCACCCAGAAGATTACTCCCCAAAATAAAGTCAAGAAAAGGAGAGACTGGTTAGTGCCAATAATAAAACCACTCATTTGCCTAATCATTCTTAAATGTTAATGGAGGGGCTGCGCTGGTGGCGCAGCAGTTAAGAATCCCCCTGCCAATGCAGGGGACATGGGTTCGAGCCCTGGTCCGCGAAGATCCCACATACCGCAGAGCAACTAAGCCCGTGCGCCACAACTACTGAGCCTGCACTCTGGAGCCCGCGAGCCACAACTACTGAGCCCACGTGCCTAGAGCCCGTGCTCTGCAACAAGAGAAGCCACCGCAATGAGAAGCCCGCGCACCTCAACGAAGAGTAGCCCTGCTCGCCGCAACTAGAGAAAGCCCTCGCACAGCAACGAAGACCCAACGCAGCCAAAAATTCATAAATAAAATAAATTTATTAAAAAAAAAGTTAATGGAGAGTACAGTGAATGAAAATGAAGAAAATGCTTTCTGCTAGAGGTATGCTTTTAGCAAAGGTGGGCTTGCTCTGTTGCCACATGACACTAGTCTATTCAGCCACCTGGAACACTTCCTGTCAATACGTGTGAAGTATCAGGTGTGGCCATCATTGACTCAACAGTCGGTTTCCAGACTAACTGACAAACTAACACTAAAAGAAACCAACCAAAAATTGCTTTTTTAAATCCTACTTTTCAAAAAGACTAAATCTAGTAAAATAGAACCCAAAAAATCAGACAAGGACTGGTACAGAAAGGCAAAAAAAATTTTTTTTAAACCAAAATGACTCTGATGAACCATACGGAATCTGCCTGCATTTGAAGATGTTTAGAAAAACAAACCCCCATTTAAGCAAGGGGAAAAATCGAGCTCCATTCTGTCAGTTAACTGGAGTGTGTCACCTTTCTAAAGTGAAGAGGGTACAGAATAACAACCTCAAATTTAACTCATGAGAATTTATGACTTGGCAAACACCTGAAGTTTTTTATTGGCTATTTAACAAAACAATTAGGCAACAGTGCAAAGAAATCAAGTTTTGCTATGGCGTACTGTCCATACTTTTCTATTCCCTCCTCTACAAAAAAGTCAAGTATTTCCAACATCCTAATCAACTGTTACTCCACGTAACCAAGGGTATCTCACAGTATCTGTCTACCTAGGCAATAAGTTCTGAGACTGTGAAACAGCACAGCTTCCAAGAATGCATACATCCTCCCCCACACACAGCCAAGAAATAAAGTACTTGAAGAAAAACAGACAATACTAATAACCCACGTACATATTCCACAACTATATAAGCCATTCTGCTTCATACCTGTCAAATTAAGCCAGGTGATCTCAACCCATAGCTGCAACTGGGCTACTCCATTTATTTAGAAACACAAGCTACAACTTATTCTTTTCCAGAAGCTCCAGGACTATTTGTGAAAGGCACTTTATTTAGTCCTCTAAAGGGATACTGTGTACATTCTTTTACATATGCTGACCACAGTACTGAAAAATAATGGAAAATCTACTGTCAAAGAGCTCTCAAATGTCAAATTCAAGCTCATTTATCATCTAATTCATTAGATGCAAAAAAAAATCAAATTTCACACATTTCAATGAACATACAAAAGAATGTCAATTACAGATAAAAATACCAAAACTAGTTAACTGATTTTATGTAAAGCAGGCATAACCCCTAAGTGGTAAAGAACAAGTAAAACTATGCTTTCAAAACATTTTTTTTTAACTACTTATCTCAATTCTAGGCTCAGGCATTAACTTTTAAAGTCACCTAGTTATATACACCCGATCTCAACAGACACAGGATTTGGGAAGGCATATTAAACAGAATGAGATGTGTACCACTCAGTAGCCAAAAGAGCATTTTGATTTTTCTATCAAGTATTAAAGTGTTACCTTCGAACATCTTACCAAATTATTTCCAAACACTGCTGGAATTACATGAAACCATCAAGAAGCAAAAGTCATCCCAACAACGTGTGTTTGTCTAACATTTATTTGGCCAGTCCCCGGACAATCATATGGCAAGTGTGCTTCAAAGTATGAGAGCTCCATGAATCAACTAACCGCAAAATATTATATACGTTTAGGAAGTTCTTCTAGGCACTGGGCTAAGTTCCAAGATAGTCTGAGTATTACAAGCACTTATTCAGTAAGAGAAATAAGAATAAATTAGTCCTAAATTAGGTACAACTGCCCCATGATTAATCAGAAAGACACGAAAATTAATTTTTTTTAAGAACTCGATGCTCCGCAGGGAGTTTCCCGGTGGCCTTGTGGTTAGGATTCCGTGTTTCCACTACCGAGGCCCAGGTTCCATCCCTGGTTGGGCAACTGAGATCCTGCAATCGGCCCGGGGTGGCCAAAAAGTGGTGGTGGGGGGGGGGGGAGAACAAAACTCGATTCTCCTCATATACTCATTTCCAACTAGGCCCCAAACCTGTCTGAAATCAAATCAAATTCTCTACTCCTCTAAGCAACTGTCCGTACAAGTGTCCGGGTATGAATTGCTCTCCGCCAGAGTAACTGCCCCTGCACTTGGGGAAAACTTCATTTCCTAGTACCAGGGTCGGTCGGCCCCATTAACACAGTCACAATCTAGTCTCATGCTCCACAACTACGCTGTTGTCAGAGTAATGCCTTGGAGTGCTGGGTTTTGTTTTTTTTTTTAAATATTAACACGTGGGGGTCACAGAAGGGATCCCAATTAAGGAAATCTTTCACGTGGGGACTCAAAGGGTTAAAGATCAGGGAAGTTAATGGGTAACAGAGAGGGTCCCGTACTCTCAGGATCCCCCAACTCATATCCCAACTTGACGGCAAGGTGGCAAGTAAAAAGTGCCCCCACCGCCAGGTCCCCCTTCCTTCACCCAACTCCTAGGCCAGTGCCTTCTCCCGGCGCCCTGGCTCTCGGCTCCAGCCCCCGAGTTGAAATGCAGGGAGAGGGGAGGCATTTAGGCCTCGCCTCCCAGCGGCCTTCCTCCCCCGGCCGGGGCGGGAGGGGACCCAGGAAGCCGCGCCTGGTTCCCCGGGGCGGGGGATGGGGTGGGGGGAGGAGGGTGGAGAGCCTAGGCCGCGCCTCCCACCCCGGCGGTCCTAGGCCTCGGCCCGCCCGAGGCGGGGCCCGGGGTCGGGTCGGCGGGCTGGGCGCCGGCTCACCCACCTGGGTTGCCAGTCATTCCAGCTCCGCGGGTACTTGGTGCCGCCGCCGCCGCTGCTCAGCCGAGACCCCGGGGCTCTGCGGCTCATTACCTTCCCCGACACGACATGGCCAAGCGCCGCCGCCCGAAGAAGCGCGAGTCGCCGCCCGAACCGGCCGCCGCCGACACTCCGCTCCGGCCCGGGGCTGAGGAGGAAGCCGAGCAGGAGGAGGAGGCGGCGGAGGGCGGGGGAGGCAGACGGTCGTTCCGGGTTCCGCCTGAGCCCGCAGCGCAGGACTGGGAGGCGGGAGCGGCGCGGTGAGAGGGAGGCGGAGGAAGGGGAGGCGACGTCTCTTACAGGGCCGTACGCGGCCGGCGACGCCGGGGCGCAGGAGGAGGAGAACAGCGAGGAGGAGGCGGTGGCGGCGGATCCTCAAGCTCACACAGCCACGGCTACCCCACCTCCCGACTCCGCCCGCCGCGCCGCCGCTGCCGCACGGCATGCTGGGAGCGAGGGGCGGGGCCGGCACCCGCCGGGCCAGGGGAGAGGGGCGGGGCCGAATCGGAAGGGCGGGGCCTGGGGGCGGGGCCGGGCTCAGCGAGCGGACGATCCTCCCGCGCCCTGCGGTATTCTGCACTATCCGCGGACCTCGCCGAGGTCTGGCCCCGCCGCAGGGGATCACGGGAGAGGGGAATCTCCGCCAGCACTCCCACACGCACACCCTCCCACATAAGCCCGGGAAAACACCTGACCCTCTGAGGGCCGGTCAGTAAGGTGTAAACAAGCATCCAATTAAGAACCTGGGGTGTCCTTGCTGGGGGGGGGGGGGCGCACACACACACACACACACACACACACACGGAGGCGTGCCTTTAGGGTTCACGTGCCTCCACGTTCCTCACCTTCTACGGTGAAAAGTGGAAATTAAAAAAAAAAAAGAGTGTGGGTATCTATTTACCCAGCCAACACCTGAAATGCCCATGGAGTCCTGACACCTTGACCATTTCTTCACATTGCAAAAAACTAAATACAGAAAGCAGAGTACTCTCGAGCTCCAGACCCGATTCCCTGCAATGTGAAATATGCTCTGAAATCCTCTCACCGTTACACTTGCCCACCTTCCCCTCCAAAAACAGTCGGGGGGCTGGGGGGCAAACCTGAGCACTCTCTCCCCCACAGCGACAGTCTGCCAGAAAGACTTCACTAAAGCATCTGATACATGATGTGAATGCCATCCATATACATTGAGAAAAGGTCAGCAAGATGCGCATCGAACAGGTAACAGGAGTTACCTTTGGGGAGGATAGTAAAAAGGATCTTACCCTTGTCTGCACAGAGGGTCTTAACCTATTTTATGTTGCAAGAAGAAAGTCTTTATATGTTGCTTGTGTGATTTAAAATGGTTACCAAAAGTACTTGAGATTATGAGGTGTTACACACTCATCCTGCTTCAACCCTGGGCTCCTTTCTTGTGCCCAGCAACCCCTCATAAAAGTATGATCCTGCCAGCTCTAGAGGATAGAAAGTTAGATTTTCAAAAGCACTTTTCTCCCCTCCCCCCTCCACCCATTCAGGAAAAAAGAAACTCCTCTGAACTGGGGCTATTTGACTCAACACAGAAATTCCCACTAGGTCAGACCCAAGCATGGTCACCCACATGTGTAAAAAAAAATTTTTTTTAATAAAATACCTGAGTGAAGAGAGATACATCTGGAAGGTACACACTCTACCCTGAAATTTGCCCTGTGTTCCCCTGCACTTGCTGTGAGGAAGGATCCCACCAGTTGTAAACGGGGCCCTACAAGAGGTATCTTTTCTTCCCTACTCTCTGATGAAGAGAAAAAGTCCCTCTTGAACCGAGTCCCAAGATTAGGGTCCCCTCACTCAGTATGGTTCTCTCTGGAAAATTGTTAATCCTGCCACAAGTTATTTTGGTTTGTTTGTAGTTAATGTCTAATTACATAAGCAACAGTGAACATATTGTCCTCAAGTATGTTTTTAATGTGCAGCCTAATCATGATTTATTCTTTCATTCAACATTCAGCAAAATTTATTGATCATCTACAAACCAAGCAGTTGGGGACAGGGACAGAGATCCAGACTCAATCCTTGTCCTTAAGCAACTCTGGGAGTAGGGGTCAGAGAGATAGATCTATTATTAGAAATGTCTGGAATTGTTATGTTTGCTCAATCTCCCCTCTCTCCACCATCCTGCAAGCCTGTCTTGCAATCTGACTAAAAAGGCCCCTTCCCCCAAAGCCTTTTCTTAATTCTAAGTTTTGACGATTCTTGGACCTGTCTTCCTCAGATCCTTTTCTTTTTGTGCTCCAGGTAAGTTGATGCTCTCTTCCTCTTTGGGACCCTCAGACCCATGAGCAAATGGCTGATGTAGCCAATTAATCATTTTGACTTGCTTCAACAGTTGATTGCAACAAAGGTGCAGTGATGACCAAATTATGTCAATTGTTCAGATTCCAAAATGATTCCCAACAGAATAATCAGAACCTTAGACCCCTGAGAAAAATGTCAGGAGTCCTTTAACCTTTTCAAATTACAGAACAACAGCAGAGTACTTCAAGGAAGGGCTCTGGGTTCAAATTCCAACTCCACTTAAGAGCTGAGGGAGCATCAGCAAAGCTCCTGACTCTCGCAGTGCCCCAGGTTCTCATCTGTAAAATGAAGATGATAATATTAGCACTGACCTCTTGAGGACGTTGAGAGGATTAATAGCGATCTTGCATGTAAAGTGTTTTTCACAGTGCCTTCCACATGGTAAGCAATCAAAAAAAATTACCTAAAAATCAGATTCACCACTTCTCTGAAGCACGTGGCTATTTGGATAATATTTGACCAATGAAGAAAAAGAATAAAAAAGAAAAGTAGCTGGCAGGGGTTGTGCCCAGTTGCTCAAACAATTCCTTCTTATTTATCATTGTTTTTTCTACTTCTTTCATGGAAATGATTAACCCTCAAAAACAGTGTTGGCACAGGGGAGGTGTGAGGACATAGGAGGTGGGTGAGTGTCATTTGGCAGCAACTTCCTGGAAAGCAATTTAAGAGTGTGTATCCAAAGACTTAAAATTAACGCCCTTTCCCCCACTAATTCTTCTCCTGGGAAACTATCCTAAGGAAATGTGCCACATTACAGACAAAGTGATTTTCTTAAAATAAAAATCAGATCATGTGAACATCCTACTTAAAATGCACCAATGGCTTCCCATTCTTAGGATAAAATCCAGACTCATCATTACTAAGAGCCTGTAAAAGCTGGCTTCTCCTGCATTGCAAACATCCCAGGGCTGCTCATACCCAAAACAGGATCCTAACAATGGTTCTAAAGTTTGTCCTTAGAGTAAAATGCCCTCATGTAGGCTGTACCCCAATTAAATCAGGATCTCTCAGTGTAGACTCAGGCATCAATACTTTTGACTTCCCCAGGGGATTCTAATATGCAGCCAAGATTGAGTAACACCACTTTTGAGCACCTAAGCACTGAAAAAGTTATTGGGGACCCCACCACATCCTCACCTCCCAATACATGTGGACTATAAAGACAATTCTAAACCACTGAGAAGAAAGAATTAAAAGCCCGGTTTTTCCCATGATGACTACTTGGATACTTAAAAATGTATACACATCAAATATGATCAACTCTGAAAACTTTCCAAAATTTTTTCTCACTTCTTTTAGTAGTTTTGCTTCACTGGTTCCATTAGCACTCCAGTAATAGAGACAGAATTTCAGTTCCTGAAACACACTTAGCCTCTCCAGCCCCTGCACTTTTTTGTACTTGCTGTTCCCTCTGCCTGGAATGCCTTTCCTACCTTTACTCCCATCAAGATTGGTACTGGGGTAAAGAGTGGAGTGCCTCTGGGGCCAAATTTAAGGAGGCACTCACTCTTGAGGTTGTCCAAGTGCCAACCCTGCACTTGCACCAGCCTGCGAGTGAGTGCCTCCTGCGAGTGAGTGACCTCTTTTGTCTCGCCCTAGTCCTGGCCGTCTTTTCCTGGCCCATCTCAAGTCTTTTTTTTTTTTTTTAACATCTTTACTGGAGTATAATTACTTTACAATGGTGTGTTAGTTTCTGCTGTATAACAAAGTGAATCAGCTATATGTATACATATATCCCCTCCCTCTTGCGTCTCCCTCCCCCCCTCCCTATCCCACTCCTCTAGGTGGTCACAGAGCACTGAGCTGATCTCCCTGTGATATGCAGCTGCTTCCCACTAGCTATCTGTTTTACATTTGGTAGTGTACATATGGCCATGCCACTCTCTCACTTCATCCCAGCTTACCCTTCCCCTCCCGGTGTCCTTAAGTCCATTCTCTACGTCTGCATCTTTATTCCTGTCCTGCCCCTAGGTTCTTCAGAAACTTGTTTTTTTTTTTTCAGATTCCATATATATGTGTTAGCGTACGATATTTGTTTTTCTCTTTCTGACTTACTTCACTCTGTATGACAGTCTCTAGGTCCATCCACCTGACTACAAATAACTCAATTTTGTTTCTTTTTATGGCTGAGTAATATTCCATTGTATATATGTGCCACATCTTCTTTATCCATTCATCTGTTGATGGACACTTAGGTTGCTTCCATGTCCTGGCTATTGTAAATAGAGCTTCAATGAACACTGTAGTACATGACTCTTTTTGAATGATGGTTTTCTCAGGGTATACCATCTCAAGTCTTCTGAGAGGTTTTCCCTGACCTCCCTGCTCAAAAAAGCTGGCCAGTGCCCTTTCCAGGTGTGTTCTATCACACACCCTATTTCTTTCCTTGGTAACACCCATCACCATCTGCAAGTATTGTGTCTCTTTGCATATTTATTATCTGTCTCACCCTTAGGATATGAGCTCTGTGAGATTCAAGTCCATACCTGTCTCACCTTTACCGCCTCCATCCCCAGCACACAGCACAGCACCTGACTCAGAGTAAGCACTCAAAAAATAGTTGTTAGTGGAAGGAATGAAATGGAAATTAACTAAGATATGGACCAAGATTGATACAGAAGTATTGGTCTCAGTTTTACTTATAAATAGCACACACAAAAAAAGGGGAGGCATTATTTCAGTGTCCAACAGTAGGAAACATTAGGAGACAGTCCATTCGTACTTGTAATTTTCTTCAGATTATTAAAAATTATAATTATGAAGATTTTAATGGAATCGGGAAGATATTATGCTTACATGTTTAAAAAAGAACATGAAATAGAGAAATGCAAATCAAAACTGTAATGAGGGGCTTCCCTGGTGGCGCAGTGGTTGAGAGTCTGCCTGCCGATGCAGGGGACATGGGTTCGTGTCCCGGTCCAGGAAGATCCCACATGCCACGGAGCAGCTGGGCCCATGAGCCATGGCCGCTGAGCCTGCGCGTCCAGAGCCTGTGCTCCACAACGGGAGAGGCCACAGCAGTGAGAGGCCCGCGTACCGCAAAAAAACAAAAAAAACAAAACTGCAATGAGGTATCACCTCACACCAGTCAGAATGGCCATCATCAAAATATCTACAAACAGGGGGACTTCCCTGGTGGCTCAGTGGTTAAGACTCCGTGATCCCAGTGCAGGGGGCCCAGGTTCAATACCTGGTTAGGAAACTAGATGCCACATGCATGCTGCAACCAAGAGTTCACATGTCGCAACCAAGGAGCCAGCAAGTTGCAACTTTGTGCTTCGGTCCGGGAAGATCCCACGTGCCGCGGAGTGGCTGGGCCCGTGAGCCATGGCCGCTAAGCCTGTGCGTCTGGAGCCTGTGCTCCGCAACGGGAGAGGCCACAACAGTGAGAGGCCCGCGTACAGAAAAAAAAAAAAAAAAAATACATGCACCCCAATGTTCATAGCAGCACTATTTATAATAGCCAAGACATGGAAGCAACCTAAATGTCCATCAACAGAGGAATGGAGGGGACTTCCCTGGTAGCACAGTGGTTAAGAATCCACCTGCCAATGCAGGGGACACGGATTCGAGCCCTGGTCTGGGAAAATCCCACATGCCGCAGAGCAACTAAGCCTGTGTGCCACAACTACTGGGCCCGCGTGCCTAGAGCCTGTGCTGCACAAGAGAAGCCACCTCATTGAGAAGCCTGCACACCACAACGAAGAGTAGCCCCCCACTCACCGCAACTAGAGAAAGCTCACGCGCAGCAACAAAGACCCAACGCAGCCAAAAATAAAATATAAATTAATTAATTAATTTTAAAATGAAAAAATAAAAAACAGAGGAATGGATAAAGAAGATGTGGTATATATATACAATGGAATGTTACTAAGCCATTAAAAAGAATGAAACAATGCCGATTGCAGCAACATGGATGGACTTAGAGATTGTCATACTAAGTGAGGTAAGTCAGACAAAGAGAAACATTGTATAATATCACTTATATGCAGAATCTAAAAAGAAATGATACAAGTGAAGTTATTTACAAAACAGAAACAGACTCACAGACTTAGAGAAGGAACTTCTGGTTACTGGGGGGAAGGGTAGGGGAAAGGAATAGTTAGGAAGTTTGGGATTGACATGTACACACTGCTATATTTAAAATGGATAACCAACAAGGACCTACTGTATAGCACAGGGAACTCTGCTCAATATTATGTAAAACCTAAATAGGAAAACAATTTGAAAAAGAATAGATACATTTATATGTAAAATAAAGTAAAATAAAATAAAATAGTGGCAGAACCAAAAAAAATAAAATGTGGTACATATATACAATGGAATACTACTCAGCCATAAAAAAGAATCAAATCATGCCATTTGCAGCAACATGGATGGACCTAAAGATTATCATACTAAGTGAAGTCAGACAGAGAAAGACAAATATCATATGATATCATTTATATGTGGAATCTAAAAAAAATGATACAAATGAACTTATTTAGAAAACAGAAACAGACTCACAGTTTCGAAAACAGACTTATGGTTACCAAAGGGGAAAGGTGGAGGGGAGGGATAAATTAGGAGTTTGGGATTAACAGATACACACTATTATATATAAAATAGATAATCAACAAGGACCTACTGTATAACACAGGGAACTCTATTGAATATTCTGTAATAACCTACATGGGAAAAGAATCTGAAAAATAATGGATACATGTATATGTGTAACTGAACCACTTTGCTGTACACCTGAAACTACCACAATATTGTAAATCAACTATACTCTAATATAAAATAAAAATTAAATTAAAAAGTAAAAAATAAATTAAAAAGAGCATGAGATCCAAATGTGAACATGTGCTATGACCTCAGCTCAGTTAAAAAAGGGAGAGGAAGGTTTTATAGAAAAAAGATTAGAAAAAATGTATTAAATTTACTTAATATTGATATCCTGTGATAAGTGGGATCACGGGTGATTTTTTCCCCTGCTTATTGCTCGTTTTCTAATTAAAATATAGAAATAGTATTTGAAAACACAATTTTTTTTTTTTTGAGGTACGCGGGCCTCTCACTGTTGCGGCCTCTCCCGTTGCGGAGCACAGGCTCCGGACGCACAGGCTCAGCGGCCCTGGCTCACGGGCCTAGCCGCTCCGCGGCATGTGGGATCTTCCTGGACCGGGGCACGAACCCGTGTCCCCTGCATCGGCAGGCGGACTCTCAACCACTGCACCACCAGGGAAGCCCTGAAAACACAATTTTAAGGAACTTCCCTGGTGGCACAGTGGTTAAGAATCCGCCTGCCAATGTAGGCCACACGGGTTCGAGCCCTGGTCCAGGAATGATCCCACATGCCACGGAGCAACAAAGCCCTTGCACCACAACTACTGAGCCTGCACTCCAGAGCCACAACTACTGAGCCTGCGTGCCACAACTACTGAGCCTGCGAGCTGCAACTACTGAAACCCACGCACCTAGAACCCGTGCTCTGCAACAAGAGAAGCCACCGCAATGAGAAGCCTGCGCACTGCAAAGAAGAGTAGCCCACGCTCGCCACAGCTAGAGAAAGTCCTCGCACAGCAATGAAGATCCAACGCAGACAAAAATAAATTAATTAATTAAAAAGAAACACACAATTTTTAAAAAGCTAAAGCATTTGATAAATACGTGTTGAATGAACGAACAGAGAAACAATACTCTTATGTGGCAGTGACCGACATAGAACAATTAAATAAACTTTGGCCAAGGCATAGAGTGTTAGCTCTAATAATGGTGACCAACTCTAGCTAATATTTATTGAGCATTTGCTAATGCCTATTTTACTAATTTACTTCATGGAATTCTCCAAAACCATGCTATGCGGTAGGTATCTCTGATGCCAAGAGTAACTGAGCAGCCTGTCCAAAATCACCCAGCTGGTAGCAGGCAGGGGACTGTCATAGGCAGGAACAGAAGGGACATTTGGTCCCGCGCCTGACTTCACATTCATCAAGGTTTCAGATTTAGACCTTTGACGTTATTGCCTAATGAGGCTATACACAAAGTCCCAAAAACACACTGACAAGGAAGTAGCCTGGATTTTAAAAATTGTGTCCCCTTACCAGCCCACACACCTGGAGGGGCTGTGCATTTACCCTTTATAATTGTATTACATTATTCACCTGTTGAATAGGTAATCCTTTTGCATTGTAGTTTCTTCCCTCTTGTGTTAAAAGTGGTCAGTTGTAAAAAGGAAACTGTTAAAATATACCATAAATGCTGTGTCCTGTTTGCTACTTCATAATTTTTTAATATACTCAGAAACTCCAAAACTATAAGTTGACCTGAGCCTTTAACTTCTGAAAGACCCTGGCATCAGGATTTGAACACAGGCACCAGGATTTTCCTAGATAGATCTTCCAAATTTCCTAGACAGACACTCAAATGTATAACCTGAGTAAACAAATCTGGGGATCTATAATCCCCAGATTTGGTGCAGGATTAACCCCAATTCGTCTCCAAAAATCAAGGGACGTCATTCTCAAACAGGAGACTGGAGTACAAGAGGGATTTTTAAAAAGTAAACCCACATCATAGAGACATTAAAGCAGATTTTTTGAAAAGAAAAACAGCAGCCCTCATATTCCTGCTCCCAGCTAGGAAAGCTTTGTCACAGGTCAGGCTCCCTCAGTAAGGGCTATTTTTATAGCCAGTTTTCAAGTTGGTGCTGAAGGAATTTGGCTGGGAAACCTCTTGACACATTTGAAATCTCCCCTCAGGCTGCCTCAGCTTGAGGCAAGGCCAAGCTTCTGTGAATCAGGGCACAAGATGTGCTGCCCAGTGACTCGTGCACACTCCAGACAATAAAATAGGAGGACAATGATGCCCATCCAAAGCTGTTTGTGACATAAAGTGCAGGAAACATGAGGGTGAGATTCCCCCATGCTTGGCTCTGAGGTGCCCAGGAAGTTATATGATGATTCTAAAGGAGCCAGCTACTTTGCTTTTTAAGATTTAAGCAATATCAGGCACATATGTAAATAAAATGCAGATTATGTAAATAAAATTTCCCCAGCAAGTCATTGCCATCTATTGTTTGTAGAGTCATCTTTTAACATTTTAAAAAGGTGTCCTGTGTTGGACTTCCCTGGTAGCGCAGTGGTTAAGAATCCGCCTGCCAATGCAGGGGACACGGGTTCGAGCCCTGGTCAGGGAAGATCCCACATGCCGCGGAGCAGCTAAGCCCATGTACCACAACTACTGAGCCTGTGCTCTAGAACCCGCGAGCCGCAACTACTGAAGCTCACGTGCCTAGATCCCGTGCTCCGCCACAAGAGAAGCCACCGCAATGAGAAGCCCGCACACGGCAACAAAGAGTAGACCTCGCTCGCCGCAACTAGAGAAAGCCCGTGCGCAGCAACCAAGACCCAATGCAGCCAAAAATAAATAAAATTTTAAAATAAATAAAAAGATGTCCTGTGTATATCTCCTTCTTGTACCTAGTATATGTCTTTCTGAAGAACTGGATTGTAGGGGAGCAAAACTTTTTTTTCCAATGCTAATTGTTAAGTATTGTCCGGCCAAAGATAGTTTATCTTCCTTTCTCGCAGGCCTTTAGTAGAAGCTCCTACCAGTGTAGACTTTGGTTTTTCCTCCTTTTTTAATCTGTGACTTCTAGTGTCGTTTCCTGGTCTCTTATCCACCTTCAGCCTTCTGAAACGTTTTGCCTGAAGTCAGGGCCCACCAGGATTGGGTTGAAGAGAAAGGATATTAATGTGTTGGGGGTGGGAAGAGGAGGTGTAGAGATGGAAGTTAACCCAGGGCAAAGAAGAGTGGTGCCTTTAGTACTTGTTGTCACTGCCTGGAAGTCACCCAAGTCTGATATGATGATGATAACCATAGCTGACATTTACTGGGCTTTTGCTCCTCCCCAGTCATGGTACAAAGGCTCTACAATAACTAGCTCATCGTTCATGGAACCCTCATGATGATCACATAAGATTGATTGCTCTTCTCATTCCCCTTTTACAGATGACGCAGAGGCTTATAGTGGACACAACTCGCCCAAGGTGACATGGGTAGCATACAGTAGAGCTGAAGCTTAAATTCACATGCCTGTCCCCATGTTGCCCGGATAATTTACTTTACCCAACAATTGACTTAATGCATCAATGTCTATGAGTAGCCATTTTTAAAAAAGCAAACAGGTGTTGCAAATTTAATTCACTATAGTTAAAGAGCCTACCAAATAAGGGAGGGATAAATATTTCCCTGCAGAGCTTCTCGCTGAAATAGAACTCTTTGACCTCTTTAGTGCACTGCTATATGCGTTACTGAAACTGAAACGATCCCTTCATCCCATGCCAAGGAGGCAAACGCAGGCTTATTCTGGAAGGTCTTCTGTGCTACAATGATTTGAAGGTCACTCTGCTTGGCCTGGGTGTTTGGAACATCCCCCAGGCATACCACCTCTCAGGGGCCCTCCTGCTGGGCCTTGGAAGAAGCTTCTCAGTAAAAGCATGACTTGAGGCGACTTTTGGATGCAGGGGAAGCAGATGGCCGAGTATGACATCACCTGGGGTAAGGGAAACAGAAATATGAAAATAATAGGATTGTAGGAAAATAATAGCCTAATCTCCAAATCACTGGCTAGTGTTTGGGAAGTGTTTATTCCTAGCAAATACCAGGGATGGAAGAGAGCTAATAAAAGACAAAGCCTGGCCTTGAGCTCCCCAGTTTAAACGCAGAAACCACCTTTTTCACCATTTTGTTAAAATAATAGTGACTACTTACTGGGAATTTTAATTATATTTATTTCTAACTGCCACCATTCCTCAAACGCTGGGAGGTAAATATTATCAAATCCTGATTTTTACATAGGAGGAAACTGTACTCAGAAAGTTTAGTGAGTAACTTGCCCCAGACCACCCAGCTGGTAAGTAGCAGAACCTGGTTTTAAACCCTGGGCTATCTGATGTCAAAGAAAACCTGAAAACCACTTGAGGGGCATGTAATGGAGGAATATTTTTTCTGGTCAGTCCATAAAGTACCAAAGTGATGTGCCTCTAAGGACACTATCAACAGGGTGAAAAGGAGAAAATATCTGCAAATCATATATCTGAAAAGGATATCCAGAACATATAAAGACCTCCTACAACCCAACAATGGCAACAGCAAAATAAACAAGTCAATTAAAAAAATGGGCAAAGGACTTGAAGAGACACTTCTCCAAAGAAGATACACAAATGGCCAATAAGCACATGAAAAGATGCTCAACATCACTAATCATTAAGAAAGTTCAAAACAAAATCACAATAGGATACCACTTTACACCAATTAGGACAGCCGTTATAAACAAACAAACAGAAACTAACAAGTGTTGGCCAGGAAGTGGAGAAAATAGAACCCTTGTAAGTTGCTGATGGGCATGTAAAATAGTGCAGACACTGTGAAAAACAGTATGGGGGGTCCTCAAAAAATTAAAAAATAGAATTACCATATGATTCAGCCATTCCACTTCTGGGTATATGCCCAAAAGAATTGAAAGCAGGAACTCAAACAGGTATTTGCGCACCCATGTTCATGGTAGCATTATTCACATAGCCAAAGATAGAAGCAATCCAAGTGTCCGTTGATGGATGAATGGATAAATAAAATGTGGTAAATCCATACGATGGCATATTATTCACCCTTAAAAAGAAAGGAAATTCTGACGTATGCTACAATATAGATGAACTTGCCAGACGTTATACTATGTGAAAGAAACTATACACAAAAAACAAATACTGTATGATTCTACTTATAGGAGGAACTTAGAGTAATCAAATTCATAGGGACAGAAAGTAGAATGGTGGTTGCCAGGGCCTAGGAGGAGGGGAGAATGGGGAGTTACTGTTTAATAGGTGTAGGAAAAAAAAATAGGTGTAGAGTTTCAGTATGGGAGGATGATGAGTTTCTGGAGATGGATGGTGGTGATGGTAGAACAACAGTGTGAATGTACTTAATGCCACTGAACTATACACATAAATGGTAAATTTTATGTTGTGTATATTTTACATCAATTTTAAAATGGTAAAAAAAACAAGTAGAGAAAGAACAAGTCGTAGGAACTATTACTGTTCTCTACCTAATAACTCTGCCTTCCTAATGTTAACACGAAGCAAAAATAACAATCTCTAACTTAAAAAATAATAATTTAAATTATTTTTAAAGTAATGAATAATGGATTTTTCTTATGTGCTATTTATAGAAATACTTTTTAGATTAAAAAATATTGCTGGGCTTCCCTAGTGGCACAGTGGTTGACAGTCCACCTGCGGATGCAGGGGACACGGGTTCATGCCCCCGTCCGGGAAGATCCCACATGCTGCGGAGTGGCTAGGCCCATGAGCCATGGCCGCTGAGCCTGTGCGTCCGGAGCCTGTGCTCCACAACGGGAGAGGCCACAGCAGTGAGAGGCCCACGTACCGCAAAAAAAAAAAAAAATATTGCTAACACCAGCATCAGAATAGAGTTTGGGAAAACTGCTGGAACCAAATTAACCATATTCAAACTTTCTGGAAGACAGAACATATGAATAAGAGTGGTAGTTTATACTAACATTGTCCAACATGGTAGCCACTAGCCACTTGGGGCTATTGAGCGCTTGAAATGTGGCTGGTTCCCATTGAGATATGATGTAAGTAAAATATACACCAGCTTTCAAAGACTTATTACCAAAAATAGAGTGTAAACTATCTCATTAATAATTTTTCCATTGATTGTATGAAGTGATAATATTTTGGATATATTGGGTTAAATAAACTATATTGTTAAAATTAATTTCACCTGTTTCTCTTTACTTTTTCTTTGTTTTGTTTTTTTTTTTGGCCGCACTGTGTAGCTTGTGGGATCTTAGTTCCCCGACCAGAGACTGAACCCAGGCCCTGGGCAGTGAAAGCATGGATTCCTATCCACTGGACCACCAGGGAATTCTCTCTACTTTTTAAATGTGGTTATTTTCTCTTTACTTTTTAAAAGTTTCAAATTATATATGTGGCTCAAATTATATTTCTATTGGACAGAGCTGTGCTAGATAAAGGATAAGAATGAACCTTTATTAAGCACTGTCTAAGGGATGCTGACACTGTATCTGGGCAGCTCTAGAGATACAAGCTATTCCTGGGGCCTTGGCAGCTCATCTGCAATCTCTGCTGAGAATTACCTCCCAGGGTCTCCTCACAAGACCCAACCTTTCTAACCTTCAAGGCCCAAATGAGATCTTGCATTCAATTTATCTTTAAGACCTGACCCTATAGAATTATCTTAACCATTCCTTTTGACACCTAAGTGTATTAAGTCTTAACTCCCCTATCAAGCCGATGTGGGTAGTTTGTAAGATTTTTGGTGCGGAAACACACAACAAGCACCCTATGTCTTCTACTAGTCTATACACACAACAGACATCAACAATCAATCACAGCACTATACCCACAAGAGACATTAAGAATCAATCACATGGACTTCCCTGGTGGCACAGTGGTTAAGAATCCACCAGCCAATGCAGGGGACACAGGTTCAATCCCTGGTCCAGGAAGAGTCCACATGCTGTGGAGCAACTAAGCCCGTGCACTACAACTACTGAGCCCTCGTACCACAACTACTGAAGCTCATGTGCTCTAGGGCCTGTGTGCTGCAACTACAGAAGCCCTTGCACCTAGAGCCCGTGCTCTGCCACAAGAGAGGCCACCGCAATGAGAAGCCCGTGTGCCGCAACTAGAGAAAGCCCTTGCACAGCAATGAAGACCCAATGCAGCCAAAAGTAAACACATTAAAAAAAAAAATCAATCACAGCATATTTGCCCTCCAAGCCCTTTCAAGGTCTTATTATTGTTTTTAATACAGAGCTCTAGGCAGCCACTACCCATTGATCAAAATTGTCATGAGAGAAAAAAACCTATTTGTCAACCCTGTAACAGAGTCTTAGTGAATAAGATCGGCAGAGTAAATTCAGCAAAGAAGCATATGTTTAAAGTCTTCTCTCTTTGCATCATAGGCTATATAAGAAAAAAGTGAGACCAATAAGTAGATTTTATTAATAGTGTGTCTTTAGCATGCTATTATTGCCTGACACCAGGTATATGGGTAATGCCCATGTGTCTACTGAAGACCGGGGAAGTTGTAAAACATGTTGTCTGTCTTTTTGGGGATTCTTTTTATCAGGTCCCTCATTCCCTCTCCAAGTAGGTACTGAACAAAAGGTATTGGCATTATGTACCACGTCAGGGTCTCCAAAAGTGAGTTTCACAGAACACTAGTTCTGTAATTCTTAGGATGCTAATACATATTCAATGAAGAATGAATTCTCTAGTCAAATAAGTGAGAAGCATTGGGTTTATAAAACGTTAAAATGATTTATTGTTACTCTCCAAAAAGAGGATCTAGTATGCTCCCCAATTTTTCTGATGTAGAGTTCCATTTTCACATCTTGAGGAGCTACGTTCTAAGAAACATGTTTCAGGAAATACTGTTCCAAAGATCAGCGCTGATGCTTTGTTTTTGAAATGGCTCAGGAGAGGGTGGGAGGGAGGAACATTGATGCTAAGAATCACTGTAGTCTTTCCTTTATTTTCAAATTTATTTCTTCGAACCCGGGCATTTGTTTCCATCATTTAATTGATGGTTAACCGGTGATAGATGAATCATCATGGTTATTTAGAGTGGAAGACAAATAAGCCATGGCCTGATCCACCCCCTTGAGTTTGCTGATGAAGAAACTGAGGCTCAGGGAGATTAAGTGCCCTAGCCAAAGTCACGAAGCGTATCAGTGTCTGACAAATTAGAAAGCTAAAAAAAAAAATAAAGGGGGGGGTAGTTAAAATATGAAGTGGCCCAGAACTATCACCTCCATAATCTCCTGTCTCTTAGACTACCCTCATCTTTCATTGGTTTACTTGGTTTACTTGCAAGAGAAAATTACATTTTGTGGGAGGTCTGTGAATGCGGACACACTCCTTTCATCCAACAGAAATAAAGAAGAGACTTATTGCAGCAGAAAGTGGGAGAGAGACGCAGCTCTGTCAGCCTCCCTGGGGAAAGCGGGCAAAGTGAGTATTCATGTTAGAGTTCTTTCTACTCATGACGATACCGTTCAAAGAGCTTCTCTGGCTTGGTTTCTAGAGTTCTGGACATAACTTTACTGTTCTGAATGCACAGTGTCCTCCAAACGTGGGCCCAGTGACAAGTAATGGTTAATGGTTGGAGCTGGCCTCTCAGCGGAGAGCTTTGCAGAATTTGACAACTCAGCCGACCTCGGCAATTCAGCCATCCCACACATTTCATGGCTTCTACTCTTGTGCAGCCCAAACAATTTTCCCCCTGGCAAATCTAATCAACACTGACCTTGACTAGCTCAGGGTTTCTCAACCTTAGCACTGTTGGCATCTGGAGCCAGATAATTACCTGCTGCGGGGGGCTGTCCTTTGCAGGACGTTTAGCAGCTTCCCTGGCCTCTACTCACCGGACGCCAGTGGCATCCCCTAACTTGTAACAATCAAATATAGGTCCAGACATCAACAAATGCCCCTTGGGGAGCAAAACTGCCCCTGGCTGAGAACCATGGTTAGATGAACCCAAGGAGGATGACCACCACTTCCAACAGACAGTGAGCTTCTCAGACAAGGGACTCAGGAAACATGTGTTAATCATCTTTGTATCTCTCTCCCTGGCACATAGTAGGTGTTCACTCACCAATTCATTCCACAAATATTTGTTAAGCACCTATTATGTCCTAGGCACTCTTGCAGGAGGTAGGAATACAGCACTGAACATCAGGTAATCCCTGGCTTCAAGGAGTTTATATTCCAGAGGGGGCAAGATATTAAAAATATAGATAAAAGTATAAATAAATATAGAGGGTAATTTTAGGCACTAAGGGCTTTGAAGAAAAATTGCAGATAAATATGAAAGAGGGCTGCCTTAGACAGAGTAGTCTATCAGTTGGAATTAAGTTGGTAACAGGATCCAAAATAACTGTGACTTCAACAAAAGTTTGTTTCTCTCTCAAGTAGAAGTCCAAAAGCAAGTAATCCAGGGCTGTTATGGCAGTTCTGCTCCATGAAGTCCTCAGTGATCCGGCTCCTTCCATTCTGTTGCTCTGCCGTGCTTGGCCTCCATTTCCAAAGTTACCTCATGGTCTGAGGTGGCTGCTCCAGCTCCAGCCATCAGCTCATGTTCCAGCCAGCAGAATGAATAAATGGGGAGAAGAAGCTAAAGGCATGTACCAATGATTTTTTAAGGCTGGTTCTTGGATACTGCCACATGATATTTCTGTTTATATTGCATTGGATAGAACTTGGTCATGTAGCCATAACCAGTTTAAGGGAGACTGGCCAATTACGGACTCAGCTAAAAATAGGAGGTTCCATTTCTTTGGAAAAGGGGAAGAGTGGATACTGGGGGACGGCTAGAAGTCTGTGAAAGAGATGGTCAGGGAAGGCCTTTCTAAGGAAGAGACGATGAGAAGGAAGGCTGTCATGAAAGAACTTACTGGCAGGAGATGCAGATGTGCAAGCGACCTCAGTTGCCAGTAAGGGGGAAAACAGGTGGAGGCTAGATCACATAAGACTTCTGGGGCATGGTTAACAGTCTGGATTTTTATTCCACTTGCAATGAAAAGCCTTTGGAGGGTTTTGAGCCAAAAAGAGATGTTATTTATGGTTTCAGAAGATCACCCTGGCTGCTGTGTTAGGTCAGAAGTGGGAGAGGCAGAGAGATGGGTTAGCAGGCTGTTGGAGTAGAGAAAATGATGGCTTGAATTGACCTATACAGTGCACAAGGTGAGGAGTGATCCCATTTTTCATATAATGCCATGGAATATCAGAGTCAAAGTGCACAGGGCTACCTGAGGGATTGGATATGGGGTGTGATAGGAATAAGAAAAAATTAGAATGTTTTCCAGGATTTGACATATGGCATTGTCATTTATTGATATAGGAAAGGCTTGGGAGGAGGCAAATTTGGGTCAAGCGATCTGTTTTGACCAAGTCAGATCTAAGATACATATGAGATCTCCAACTAGAGATGCCAAGCCAAAAGCCGGAGGTGCAAATTTGAGAGTCATCAGCCTAAAGATGGTGCCTTAAGGGTAAGTGTGAATACAATGTTAGAGATAATTGGCTCAAACAAAAGGAAAGTTATATGTTTTTAAGCGCAATCAAACAAATTAAAAAACCTAGAATCATCCATCTTAAAGGCCCTCCCTACAAGCCCACTTCGGAATCACCAAGTATGCAACTCTTTGCTCTTGGTCTTCCAGTTAAACCTGGCTTAGCATGTTTAACTAGAAGCACCACTCACAATAAGCCAAAAGCCTTTAACTTTGTTAAAAAGAACCCCAAAGGGCTTCTTCTGTTGTATTTGCATCACATCAATGGGGTTTTCTGATTTTTTAAAAAACTGCAGTTGTGCAATATTTAGGCCACCCTATAGTTTATTATTCTTTTTAATTTTTAGATATTTATTTATTTGGCTGTGCTGGGTCTTAATTGCAGCACGCGGGATCTTCATTGCTGCTTGCGGGATCTTCGTTGAGGTGCGTGGGATCTTGTGGCATGAGGAATCTGGTTGCCTGACCAGGGATTGAACCTGGGCTCCCGGCGTTGGGAGCGCAGAATCTTAACCTCTGGACCACCAGGGAAGTCCCCATCCTATAGTTTAAATAGGCTTTTTTGGGTTTGCTTGGGGAAGTAACCAACTGATGCCATCTCTACAGGAAAACAAACTTGAAGGTATACATTTGGGAACACAACCAGCTGCTTCCAAGTTAAGAACTGCCATCACATGATTTCCATCAGACCCAATGCCTAACACCTAGGAGTTTATAATGTAACAATAAAAGTAGTAGCGCTAGATAGCATTATTTATTGAGCATCATCTATATGCCAAGTACGTTACAGACAGAACTCTAATCTTCACGCAGGCTTGATGGGGAGGTATTATTCTCCCCCATTTTACAGATGAAAATACCAAGCCTCAAAAAGATTGTGTGTCTGACTAAAGAACCAGATCTGCCTTTCCTTAGACTTTTCAAAAAGCCTAATTATTCACTGAGCCTTATTATTTATTGGAGTATCTCACTTAGCTTTCCCATTTGCTCACCTAAAAGTAGAAGCCCCATCTCATTCTTTTTCTTTTTCCAATCAACTATGGTTTCTGGCTTATAATGGTTAATCAAATATTTTTTGAAAGAATAAACTAGAGACAAAAATATGACTACACAAAAAACAACAAATTCATTAAAGGGGTAGAATTGGAATTCTTAAAGAGTGCTGAGATATCACTGAGGCTGGAGGACATTACTTAGCTAGCCCTGGTGGACTATGGCCTCAGGAGTGTTTGGTGTGGTTTCCAAATTCTGGGGGAAATTTTCTATTAGTTACCAATATTCAAAAACTGAGAAATTGCAAACAAAAAAGTCCAGATTTTCTTTTCTTGCTTCCTTTGAAATCTGGCAGCATTGGACCCACATTTTCACAGGTTAATAAGGAGAGAGGGGGGCTGCCCTTGCCCCATTTAGATTTCTACCTAGGCCCCTGGAGGTATCTGAATCTGCAAACGCAACTGTAAACTCCCTTACTGTAGAAGCAAGAAAACTGAGGTCCAGCACAGCAAAGTGACTTGCTGTGAAGGACACTTACCCCCAGCTGAAGGCTCTTTCTACACCCTGCTGCCCAGGATACACAGGCATCCTGAAAATTCATATTTGTCATGACAACACACAAACACACATATACAGAGATGAGGAAAAAAGCTGACTATGTGGATTGGGTTAATAAAAAAGATCTTATAGGTTAAAAAAATTGCAAGGCAATAAAATTTCTATTGCCTTTGGTCACAGCGTCGGCCTATTTTAATCTGGACCTCCTTCCACTTCTTTAATAGTAAGTTGTGGTTAATATTTATTCCAATTCTGAATCAGCCTTAGTTTCACTTTCTAAATCATTCAGTAGTGGTCTGGTAAGATGTTGAGAAATAATGAAATAAGAAATTGGAGGGTGGGGTGGAGAGAGAGAGAGAGAAAGAAACAGCTGGTTTATGGGGAGGCCTCCTGGGAGTTGCTATTGGACAGTGGTGATTAATAATATGGTGAACAGAATATGGCCAGAATACACCCAAATGGTAACTAAAGTGTTTCTTCCTCCCTTGCTCGCTCTGTAGGGCCCCCTTGAGGTGCTTTTTGAATTTATTTCCTTTCCCCCAGGTGCTCTCCCCTCCCCCATTGAAGGAGGGAGGGGGAGTGTCACCAGAGAACCAGAAAAACAAAATCAGCAACCTCTGGACCCGGTTCAGTAAATCATTGATCTATAAGTCAGAAAGTTTGAGACACGCACTTCAGACTGCGTTTTTTGTACCCCAGGCCCGTGCTTGTCACATTTTAATGTGCTTATGAGTCACTTGGGATCTTGTTAAAGTGCAGACTGATTCAGCAGGTCTGGGCTGGGGCCTGAGATCTGACAGTTCTAGCAAGCCCCCAGGTGATGCCAATGGATGCTGCAGGTCCGGAGACCACACTATTGAGCAGTGAGGCCCTAGATAGAGCAGTGGTTTTCAAACTCGCTTGCCCATTTTGAATTACCCTGGGGGATCTTTAAGAACTCCTGATGCCCAAGTCTCATTGCCAGATTCTGACTGAATTAGTGTGGGTGAAGCCTGGGCATTAGGATTTTCAAAGCTTCCCAAGAGAGTGTAGTACGAAGCACAGCTGGGGAAGCACTGCCCTAGACTAGAGCCGTAGTTCTCAAACTTTAGTGCACATCAGGGTCACCTGGAGGGTTTGTTAAGACATTCAGGTTGCTGGACCCCACCCTGAAGGGTTTCAGTTGGTCTGGGTGGGGACTGACCGAGAATCTGCTTTTCTAACAAAGCACTATCGATGCTGTTGGTCTGGGGATTACACTTTGAGAGCCACTGTTTGTGCGCTGAGAAGGAACACAGAGCTGTGTCACTAAGGGAAGACATCAATCTTCACTTAAGTAAGCACTTAAGGAAGCATAAATTACCAGTGCTTGGAAGTTGCATTGACTGTCCTTCTCTTGCCACCTGGAGAGGACTGTCCACCCATTACATCCAGCCTATGGCCCCTGCTTCATGGCACAAGACTTGCCAGCTCTCCAATCTGTCCAGTCTATGTGGATGACCCCTTTGCCGTAGTTCAGGCCAGTTGTAACCCTCTAGAGTAGAGGGCGGTGGCGTCATCCTCAGAGAGGTGATGCTGATGCGGGGGGCGAATGCTGCACCTGTGCAAGCTGCAGGTCGCCCACCAAGTCCAGACAGTGGTAGAACATCCACCTTTGCCTCAGGAAAAGCCCATGATCCCATTCCACAGAGATGGTTTAGCTAGCCTGGTTCTTATGTAAAGAGTGGAAGAGCTCAGTTATAACCACAGGGATGCTGAGATGTGGCGGAAGAAGAGAGAATTCTCCTATGGGGACCATAAGGGAGAATGTTCAACGTCCAGGACTGTCCCCGAAAACACTGAGCTCCTTACTCCAAAGAGTTGTTTTCCAAATTTAGTGTTTTCTCCAGCTTTTTAAATTAAAAAAGGAAGAAAGAAAGAAGCATGCTATAGATTTATAGCTAAGCTTCAAGATAGAGCAGAGGTAAGGCCCAGCAGCTCTTTTTAAATATTCACTTTTATCTTCCCCAAAGAAAATTCCTTTACTTACTTATCTATTTTCTTTCAGGGACATTTTCATAATCAGTAGTCTGAGTTAAATAGCACTTTTAAAAAAAATTAAGATATATTTGATATATAACATTATGTACATTTAAGGTGTACAACATATTGATTTGATACATTTAGGTATTGTGATATGATTGCTATTGTAGCAGTAATTAGCACATCACACAGTTATCATTTCCTTTTAGTGGATGGAACAATTAAGATCCAGTCTCTTAGCCAGTCTGGTGGTCATAACACAGTGTTGTTGTCTACATTCACTATACTATGCATTAGATCTCTAGGATTTATTTACTACTTATTGCAAGTTTGTTTAATCCTTAGAAGAAAATATCCCTAGGGATGTGGGAAGGAAAGTATCATTTATTAAGCATGCACTATGTCTCAGGGATTCCACAAACCTCTTTGTGTTCGTTAGCTCATGTACTATAGTAGAAAGCTCTGCTATCACTGGGATTATGATTGTCTGGAATTTTTGGAAAAAATTTTTTAAGCATTCTTTCTCACAGAGAAAATGATGTAGACATTAAAGAAGCACGTAGAGCTCTGAATGTATGTGGGCCATTATGCCACAGAAACTTTCTGGACCTTGTACGATGAGCATTAAAATTCCTTCTGAGAGCCAGTTATTTAATCACATCACAAACAAAGTTTTAGCAGTTGCTTTCAATGGTTTTTCCAAGTCTATGGGGTCTCCCAGAGTTAGTGGGTGGTATGGCTAATTTTTGCCTCCTGGCAGAAACTTTAAGTATTGTATTTTTTGTTGCTCTGTATAATAAATTATAATAAATTATACTGTGTCGACCATAAATTGTATAGCAAAATGAAGCCATGTATTAGGCAAGGGACCTATTTTTTTTCTCTAAAATACTATATCAAACATTGGCCTTGAAAATGACTATGTTCTTTCATTTAATAGATATGTTTTGGGAGCTACAACACACCAGGCACTGGGTTTACACTGAAGAACAAAATAGACATGATCCCTGTCCTCAGAGAGCTTCAGAGCTGGCACAAGAAAGAGATGTTACAAGTAAATATACACCCCAAGCTGTGTGTTGAGACTTGTCTCTTTGTTGTATGTATACATCCTCAAGTTGTATATAAGAGAAAAATAACGGGAAGATAATTTATATTGGAAGTCCAGGGAAAATGACTTTAGCTTGACTCTAAAGGATGAGGAAAAAGGAGCTAGGCAAGGAGGTGGTGAGGGGAATAATATTTCAGCTAGAAGTAAAAGGTCCTTGAGGTGGGAAAGAACTTAGAGACTTCTGGGAAATGAAAGAAGAGTGATATAGAAAAGAGGATGTATTAGGGTCCTCCAGAGAAAGAGAATAATATATATATATATATATATATATATATATATGAAGAGAGAGAGAGATAGAAAGAGAGATTTATTATAAGGAATTGGCTCATGCAATTATGGAGGCTGAAAAGTCCCACAATCTGCTGGAAGCCCATGAAAGCTGGTGGCGTGGTTCCAGTCCATCCTGAAGGCCTGAGAACCAGCAGAGTCAATGGTGTAAGTCCCAGGTGAAGGGCAGGAGAAGATTGATGCCTCAGATTAAGCAGCCAGGTAGGGATCAAGAATTTTCCCTTCTTCCGGGACTTCCTTGGTGGTCCAGTGGGTAAGACTCCACGCTCCCAATGCAGGTGGCCCAGGTTCGATCCCTGGTCAAGGAACTAGATCTCACATGCCACAACTAAGAGTCTTCATGCTGTAACTAAAAGACCCTACATGCCGCAACTAAAGATCCTGCATGCTGCAATGAAGATCGAAGATCACACATGCTGCAACTAAGACCTGGTGCAGCCTAATAGATAAATATTTAAAAAAAATAAAGGATTGTTTAGAAACAAAAGGAATTCTCCCTTCTTCCATCTTTTGTTCTATTCAAGCCCTCAACTGATTAGATGAGGCCCACCCACACTGGGGAGGGCAATCTGCTTTGCTCAGTCTACCCATTCAAATGCTAATCTCTCCCAGAAACACCCTCACAGATACTGCCAAAATAATGTCTAACTAGGTATCTGGGCATCTTGTGGCCCAGTCAACACTTAAAATGAACCATCACAGAGGATGATGGCAAGAAGAGGCAAGAAAGGTGGGCAGGGATGTGTGGTTTATATTGTGTCAACTTGACTCAGCTGGAAATGTTTCCTAGACTCCTCTTCCCTTTAAGACTTGGCAGAAAGAGGCAAGTGCAAGTGCAGCAATCACCATCACTGAAAGTCACTATGGTCGGATGCAGTGGCTGATAAGATGCAGAGATGCCCAGAGGTTCCATCTGAGCTTGCTCTCCTCTGCTCTGCCTCCTGCTCTGTCCCAGCAGGTGTTTGGTGGTGGCACTGACAGAGGCACAACTTGCCGGAGGGCCTTCCCTTGGCTGTCCTACTTTGGTGACTGAATGTGCTTGGCTTCCCAGAGGGACTGGCTAGTGCCTCCTTTGATCCTGCATTTTCCCTCCTGGACTGTCCCCTCCCCGCTCCTCCTATAGCTCTGTAAGGTCTAATCCCTAGGATGAATCTCCTATCCCATGACCCATTGTGTTTCTGTGTTGAACCCTGACTGATACAGTGGACCAGACCACCTGGGCCAAGGTGAAGAACAAAGGAAGCTATCAAAGGCCTCTGAGACAGGCAGTGGCCTACATCTGCGAGTGGGGCTCCTGTGACTGTAGCCAGGGTTCAAGGCCCCTGGGCTTCTAAACAGAGCAGGGCACTGTGCAGAAAAAATTGCCATCAGACTATTTCCCAAGTCAGCCCCACGCCTGGTGCCCTGTGTCCTCCTGCTTCACTGGCCGGGGGTCACTATCACTTGACCCCTCAGTCCTGACAAGAAGAGCTGGTGTTTGTATCTAACAAGTAGAAGGATTAATGTGCAAGGGAAAAGAACTCCAGTCCTTTATGGCAGTGATGTTTATATGCAGCAGCTTTGGGGCAACCACAGGAGTAGGTTAAATGGGGTGACTTTTCACCAAGAGCAGCTGTAAATCTGCCTTCCTCCAGGATGGATGTACAGGGCTCTGGGGAGGAGAACGTGTAATTGGCTGAAGGAGGCATTAGTGGCTACATTTCAGAATCAGCTGGGGTGCTTTAAAAATATCCAGTTGCCCCACTGCAGACCATTTAAATCCAATTTCTGGGGGTGAGGCCCAGACATCTTGGTGGTGGTTTTATTTTTAGTCCAAAGTGATTCCCAAGAGTAGCCAGTGTGGAGAATCCAATCACAGTGAAGAGGTTGCAATAAAGGGGACCTGTGGGCCATATCTTTATTTATTTGTTTGTTTGTTTGTTTATTTATTTTGGCTGCACTGGGTCTTAGTTGTGACACACGGGACCTTTAGTTGTGGCCTGCAGGATCTTTTTTTTTTTTTTAGTTGCAGCATGCGGGCTCTTAGTTGTGGCATGTGGACTTCTTAGTTGCAACATGTGGACCCTTAGTTGTGGCATGAATGTGGGATCTAGTGCCCTGACCAGGGACTGAACTGGGCTGCCTGCATTGGGAGTGTGGAGTCTTACCCACTGGACCACCAGAGGTCTTACCCACTGGACCACCAAGTCCTGTGGGCCATATCTGATTGACGACACTATTTTCTTTCAGAAATTTGAATTTACTGCTAATACTGAAACAGGGAGATTGCAAACACAAACTTAAATTTCCAGCTTCTTTCCTTTGAAAACCCGGAAGCAATAGCAATACTGGGCCACAGTCCCCTCTAACCCCTAATGTCTTGCCCAGCCTTTTTCACTCACTTTATTATCTCCCTGTCCACTGCAGACATTGGATTTGGGGACCTTGCAGGGATTAAGAGCAGGTGTCAGTGAACTATAGCTCTTGGGCCCAATCTGGCTCGCTGCCTGTATTTGTATGGCCTGTAAGCTAAGAATGGTTTTTACATTTTGAAACTGGCGGGGGAAAAGTGAAAGAAGAATATTTCATGACACATGAAAAATTAAATAAAATTCAAATTTCAGTGCCATATTGGAACATGGATCATGGCCATGCTTATTTGCTTATGTGCTGTATGTGGCTACGTTTGTGCCACAACAGCAGACTGTGTGGTCACAAAGCCTCAGATATTTACTACCTGTCACTTGTTACAAGTTTGTTGATTAAGAGAATAAGATTTAGAATCAAAGAAAGCTAAGTTTGAACCCTGTATCTATTATTAGCTATCAGGGAGAATTTGGGCAAATTCTATCACCTCTCTGTAAAATGCAGAGAAGAAATCTTATCCTGCAGGGGACTGTGATGATGTCTACTAGGTGACTATGTTCAGCCTCCAGCCTAGTGCTGAGAAAGCGCACGATACATTGTACCCAACAGAAAAGGGAGACTGAAAATCACCCTCTTTGAGATTGATAGTGTTTTTCAATGAATAACAGAAAAAGAGCCAGGGGTCCTTAACTATAAAAAAAAAAGTTCATTGCTCTTCTCCTAAAGAGGTTACATTACTATGTCATTAAAATCACTTTGCGGCAATTCAAGTGGAGTTATTGTTCTACATTAGATATCTTTTAAGTGTAAAAACTGCAATATTTATCAAATACAAAATCACCTTTTTACTTGACACTATTATTGGCTTTGTTATCGTATAAAAGCCTTGGAAATAATTACCCATTTAGCATTAATAATAATTTAGTTTGATTAGAAAGTGAACTGTCCATACAGAGTGAAAACTGTCTTTTCTAGGATATCACTTTATGTTTTACACTGGAAGTTTATTAATTATCTAGAAGCTGATATTGTCAATTTCCCCCCAAAATGAATTTTCCTCTGTTTGATCAAAGTTGGCCAAATAAAAGACTTGGCTGTACGTATTTATAATCTAATTAAATCATCAGAACTGATCATACACTTAAAATACACATAACTTAACATTTACCATTTTAACCATTTTAAAGTGTACCGTTGTGTGGCATTAAGTACCATTCACAATGTTGTACCGCCATAACCACTATCTGGTTCCAGAACTTTTCCATCATCCCCAAAAGAAACCTGGTACCCACTAAGCATTCATTTCCAATTCTCCCCCTCACCCCATTGCCTAGCAACCAATAATTGGCTTTTTCTCTCCATGAATTTGCCTATTCTGGATATTTCATTCAAGTGACATCATATAGTATGTGGCCTTGTGTACCTGGCTTCTTTCACTTAGCATAGTGTTTTCAAGGTTCATCTGTGTTGTACTGTAGCATGTATCAGTACTTCATTTTTTTTTGTGGCTAAATAATATTTCATTGTATGGATATCCCATGTTTTGTTTATTCATTCATCCACCGATAGACATTTGGGTTTTAGGGCTAGTGTGATCAGTGCGGTGATGAACATTCATGCACATGAAAATCTGTCAGGAGTTCTAGTATCAAGACGCTTTCAGACAGTGCTAAGTGTCTGAAAAAAAATGAGCTGGATGGACAGTAAAAGGACTGAGACCTGGATGAAAAGGGTCTTGATAATGCATTTGCTTGCTTGCATAATACCTGTCTTACCTCCTTGAATGCAAGGGCCATGAGGGCCAGGACTGTAGGTATGTTCACTGCTGTACCTTGAGAGATTGAATATACAAACAGACAATGCCCAGACCACGTATAAAAATAGAACTCTGACTCACAATCTGCAGCACCCAGCCCAGGAAACCAACCCATTATCACAAGTAACCAGCCTAGGAAGCCGGCCTGCTCTCTCTACGTCCGACTTGGAGGACCACCATCCTCAGCAGCCAGCCCAGAAGCCAAATAATAACCCCTGTACCATCAGCCCCAAATGACCAGGGCTTGATTCAAAACTGACAGCTTCCCTAATTTTTGTCCCCGCTTCTAACTGGAGGGACCAACCAGAGAAAGCCAAACGTTCACGCTTAACCAATCACACAGGATGCCCTGCTTCTAGCTAGCCTACCTCCAGCTTCCCTGTGCCAACAGCCTCCAATCGGACACACCTGGCTCCTTCTCTCATCTCCCTTTCTTTATCTATAAAGCTTTCCCACTCCTCTGCCTGCCTCTGAGTCTCTGCCAAAAGGCAAATGATGAGGGCTGACTCCCTTGCTCTAGCAAGCTCTGAATACACAGCTTGAGTATGTTCTCCTTTGGATGGTCTTTGTCTATTTCCACAACCTCCATCTCCTGGACAGGGCCTGGCACACAGAGGGGGCCTGGTCAGTAACTGCTGATGGTGTAAACACACATTGCTGAGGAAGGGCCTGTGTGGTCCTATCACAGTCCCCTGCCTGGATACTCAAGCCCACAGCACACTCTCTGGTCTTATCCCAGCCCCACTCTCTCTTTAGAACTCCAGACCTGCTGACATGCCATCTCTGCCTGGACATCCACAGACCCCTGGGACTCAATGTGTCCCACATCTACTGGCCACCTCCCCCCCTTCCTTCTACAGCTCTTCACCTGGTTTTATCGCCCAGAGTCCCCCTAGTGCCCAGCCTGGAATGTGGGAGTCAGCCTACCTCCTTCTCATTCTCCCCAACCAATAATCTGTCAGTAAGTTCTGTTGGTTCTACTCCAGAATGCCTGGTGAATCCACCCCTTCTTCTGGCTCCATTCCTGGGACAGGCCCTCGTTGCAGCAACAGCCCAGAACTGGTCTAGCTGCCTTCAGTCTGGTCTCCTCCAAAACAGCCAGGGGACACTCCCCTAAACAACCCATTTCTGACCAGGAGATGCCCCTGCAGAGTGACCTTCCAGCCACCCTCAGATTAGAGTCTAAACCTAAGAGAAGGGAATTCCCTGGCTATCCAGGGGTTAAGACTCTGTGCTCCCAGTGCAGGGGGCACAGGGTTCCATCCCTGGTTGGGGAACTAAGATCCCGCTCACCACATCACGCGGCCAAAATAAATAAATAATAAACCTACGAGAAGAGTTTTTCTGGAGCCTCCCAGACCTGGTCCCTGCCCACCTTCCCAGCTTTAAATCTGGTCCAGCCTATACTCTAACCATGAACACACCAGGCAACGGCACTCTTTGCTCTCCCTCCCTTCCCTCGCTTAACTTGGCAGGTAGCTCCTCTTCTTCAAGCCTCAGTGAGTCACTGCCTGGGTGGGGAAGCCTCGTCCTGACTGCCATGATCCCCTCCTCTTACCGGATCAATTATTCTGGGCTCCTTATACTAGGGTGAGATTTGCTGGTCAGTTCCCCATCCCCCACCCCATTGTGTAAATTCCTTGAGGGCAGAAATTTTAGTTTTTAACCTTTGTCATCTCAGAACCAAATACAACGCCTGACACTTGGCAGATATCAAAATGTCAATACATGTTGAGCAAATAAATGTTTGCGCAAGAAAAGAACCGTATCGGGGCTGGATTACCCAATGGACCTTAGGGCTGGTAGTGAAAGAGGGGAACCACCCCCAAATTATTTGGAAAGATTTTGATATGTGATAGTTGAATAAAAGCAATAAGGCCATCATTCTGAGAAAATAGAGGAAATGAGGATTTTGTTGGACTTCCTTACGTTCCTCTTGCTGTCTAGGTTTTTTATTTCCTATTTTATTTTATATTTATTTATTTTTTTAGAAGAATTTAGAAGAATTTTTTTAAAACATTTTTTATTTCTTTAATGTTGTATCTATTTTATTTATTTATTTTTGGCTGTGTTGGGTCTCTGCTGCTGCGCGGGCTTTCTCTAGTTGCAGTGAGCGGGGGCCACTCTTCGTTTTGGTGTGCGGGCCTCTCATTGCGGTGGCTTCTCTTGTTGCAGAGCATGGGCTCTAGGCACGTGGGCTTCAGTAGTTGTGGCACGCAGGCTCAGTAGTTGAGGCACACGGACTTAGTTGCTCTGTGGTATGTGGGATCTTCCCGGACCAGGGCTTGAACCAGTGTCCCCTGCATTGGCAGGCGGATTCTTAACCACGGGACCACCAGGGAAGCCTATATTTCCTCTTCTATTTATTTATTTTTTGTCATTTCATTTTCTTCCAGTTTTATTGAGATGTAATTGACATACAGTACTGTACAAGTTTAAGGTGTACAGCATAATGATTCGACTAATGTACATCATGAAGTGATTATCACAGTAAGCTTAGTGAACATCCATCATCTCATATAGATACAAAAGTAAAGAAATAGAAAAAAAGTATCTTTTCCTTGTGGTGAGAACTCGGGATTTACTCTCTTAACTTTCAAACATAACACACAGCAATGTTCATTACATTTATCATGCTGTACATTACACCCCTAGTGCTCCTTTATCTTACAACCATCTAGAGTTTTTATTATTATTATGTTCTCAATTGTATTTGTAATACTTGACACATGAAACTTGCTTTTGAATAAATTTTAGGAATACTGAGGATATGAACAATTATATAACTCGTTATTAGCTTTTTAAAAATTTTTATTTATTTATTTTTGACTGCGATGGGTCTTCGCTGCTGTGCGCGGGCTTTCTCTCGTTGTGGCGAGCGGGGGCTACTCTTCTTTGCAGCGTGTGGGCTTCTCATTAAGGTGGCTTCTCTTGTGGAGCACAGACTCTAGGGTCGCGTGCTTCAGTAGTTGTGGTTCGTGGGCTCTAAAGCGCAGGCTCAGTAGTTGTGGCGCACGGGCTTAGTTGCTCTGCGGCATGTGGGATCTTCCCCAACCAGGGCTTGAACCCGTGTCCCCTGCATTGGCAGGCGGATTCTTAACCACTGCACTACCAGGGAAGCCCTCATTATTAACTTTTAAAAAATTAGGATCTGCAGGAAAGATTTCTTTCATAGTTCTTCCCTTCCTTCCAAATACAATCTTAACCTCTATTGAGCAGATGTATGTTTTTAAATTTTGTCTCCCTCTTTGCCTAGCTTCCATGAAGGTCTGCACTGAATTTGTGGCCCATATTTTATAATTATGCAATACTTTTCTGACTACTAACTTCTCAGATTATTATTTAACCTTCATTTTTCTTTTTTATTACTTTACTTTTCAAGCTTAACTGTACCATGGTTGTTGCTGCTTTTTCAGTTAACAAACTATTTTTTATAGCAGTTTTACAGAAACAGTAGGTTTATAGAAAAATTGAGCAGAAAGCACAGAGAGTTTCCATATATTCTCTCTTCCTTAAGTTTCCCCTGTTATTAAAAACTGGCATTGGGTGCTCGCTTCAGCAGCACATATACTAAAATTGGAACGATACAGAGAAGATTAGCATGGCCCTTGTGCAAGGATGACACACCAATTCGTGAAACGTTCTATATTTTTAAGAGAAATGAGTTTCAAGCATTTTTGTTGGAAGCATTTTTGCTGAAGACATTAAAACTGACTCTGGGCCTTACACAACTAAATTAGCTGGAGAAGATAGAATGATCTTTTCGTATTTTTATTCGTTGTTAAGTATTAACCAGCAAGCAAATTTTAAGACCAGAAATTATTGACCCCATAATTCTACCCTTTTAATAAAATTTAATTCAATAAAAATTTTAATTTTTTCAAAAAAGAAACTGGCATTGGTGTAATACATTTGATACAGCTGATGACCCCATATCGGTACGTTATTATTAACTAAAGTTCATAACTCATTTTAGGGTTCACTCTTTGAGGTGTACAGTTCTATCGGTTTTGACAAATGTATAACATCATGTATCCAACATTTCAGTATCACACAGAAGAGTTTCACTGCCTTAAAAATCCCTGGTGCTTTCCGCTGACCCCCATCCCCACCTCCACACTTTGCTGTCTTTGCTGTTAGTTTTGTTTCCATTTTGAATTACATAAGAAAAAGGACAGAGAGGAATCACAATCATTTTATCTTATCATCTTATTATGGAAACTTTCAAACATCCCTAAAGGTGCAATGAATGATCACCAGTATACCTTCCACCTGGATTCAACAATCATTAACATTTTGTCTATTTTATTCTCTATTGTTTATTTATTTTCCTTTATTTTACATATTTTTCCGAAACATTTGCAAGTAAGTTGCAGACACTGTGGACAGTTGATCTCTAAATACTTCAGCATACATCTGTAAGAATAAAGACATTCACCTATACAATGTCAATGCCATTATCATAGCCAAAGAAATTAACTGTAATTCTATACTGTCGTCTAATATTCAGTCCACATTCAAATTTCCCCAGGTGTCTTCAGAATGTCTTTTATGACTGTTTTGTTTTCTCAAACCAGGATTCCATTAAAATTCAAGTTTGGCCTGTATTGTCTTTTTAGTCCCTTTTTATTCAAAACTGTCCATTCATCTCTTTCCATCTTTTTTTTAATTGACATTCACTTTAAAAAATTTTTGTACAATATACATAGCATAAATTTTTCCATCTTAACCTTTTTTTTTTTTTTTTTTTTGGCCATGTCTTGCAGCATGCAGGATCTTAGTTCCCTGATCAGGGGTCGAACACATGCCCCCTGCAGTAGAAGCGTGGAGTCTTACCCACTGGACCACCAGGGAAGTCCCAGTGACATTGACTTTTAAAAGCCTCAAGCCAGTTGTCTTCAAATATGTCCCACCTTCTGAATTTTCTTGCTTCTTCCTGATGGTGACTTCCTACCCTGTCTTTCTGACAAACTGGAAGTTAGTTCTAGAGGCTTGGTTGGATTCAGGCTAATTTTTGGGGGGCAAGAACCCTTCAGAGGTGGTATGCCCATCAGAGTGCATCACCTCAGGAGGACACACAGCATTGCATGCCGCAGTATAGGAAGGGCTTAATCCAGCCTTGAGTTGAATGAAATCCCTGCTCCTCTGGTCCCACTTAAGTGTCTTCAAGTTGATGTCCCTACACTCTCTATAGCTGTCTCCAGCAAACTTCATGCTGAGTTTTCTCCCAGCCACTGTGTCCTGCCTTTAAAAAACAACTTTAATCTTTAGCAGCCAAGGATAGGAAGGAAATATTCAAGTAAATTAGCTGCAAATGTTCTCCCCCACCCCACTCTCCTCTTCCGTATTCAGAAGACTGCTTTAATCTCAAGATGCATTTTTATCCTTTACTTTTTTTTTAAATCAATAAATGGATATGAATTTCTTTGCTTTGATTTTATCATTTTGGTGCATTTTCCTTCCAAAGGTGTTGAAGTAGGCAATTTCAGAAAAGTTCAAAAAGCCATTTTAAGATCTGGCTCCAGTTTCAATCATTATCTCTGGTTCATTAATCAGAAATATAGATGTCTAAATTGACTTAAAATTGTAGAAGGAAAGACAAGTGGAAAACACTCAGATACTTCTGAAGAAGTTTGCAAAGGTTGGAGTAGGGGACTGGTAATAATGATTATAAAAATAGCTACTATTTACCGAACACCTGTCACATACCTTGCTGCCTGGTGTTCTTTCCAACACGTTTTCTGATTCTCTGACATGAACTGGGTGTCCAACAATTCAGTTCCCTTTGAACACTACCTGCATCAGATCCCACAACTTAAAGGGCTCAGTCCCACAAGACTGCCCACACTTCAGATGGCAGCCACAAGGCCTGGGCCACCCATACTTCTCAACAATGGCTACAAATTTGGGGGTTCTCACAATTCCCTCCTCAAGTTCAATAATTTGCTAGGATGGCTCACAGAACTTGAAACCATGTAACTAAGATTGGACTTGAACCCACACGCCGGGACTCAAACCCAGCCAAAACCCAGACTCCCAGACTGGTACTTGAACCCATGGTCTTTTAACTGAGATCACACACTTGGTCTCAGGACTTAATGAAGCTCAGGTTCTTGATGCCTCATCGCAGAAAGAATTCAGTGAGAGACAAAGTGATAGGTAAGAAGTGGATTTATTCAAAGAGAAACACACTCCACAGACAGAACGTGGGCCATCTCTGGAGGTGAGAAGGGCACCAGGAGTTGTCAGCTTTCAGAGCAGTGGGTAATTTCATAGGTTAATGAGGGGGAAGATTATTCCAACTATTTTGTGGGAGGGGTGGAGATTTCCAGGAATTGGGCCACTGCCCACTTTTTGATCTTTGATGGTCAACCTCAGAACTGTCATGGCATTGGTGGGTGTGTCACTTAGCTTATGCTAATGTATTACAATGAGTGTATAAAGAGGCTCAAGGTCCACTGGGAGTCAAATCTTCTGCCATCTTGAATCTAGTTAGTTCTTACCAGTTCTTGTCGTGTCCTATACATATGTCATTCTTTTAAAGGTTGTGCCCTGCCCCCTTCCCTCCTGTTTCAAACTCAGGAATACACTTCATTATATTTACGAATTTATTGTAAAAGATAAAACTCAGGAACAGACACATGGAAGAGAAGCATAGGCAAGGTTTGAGGGGAGGGCAGCACAGAGCTTCCATGCCCTCTCTGGGCGAATCACCCTCCCAGCACCTTGGTGTGTTCACCAACCCAGAAACTCATGGAATCTCAATCTTATTGTAAAAGTCTTTATACAGCTCATCTCCAGCTCCTCCTCCCCTCCCTGGAGGTCCGTAGGTGGGGCTGAAAGTCCTCACCCTCTAATCACAGATAGTCAGTCCTCATCCTTGGGTTCAGAATGCTTAGATTCAACCAACTGAGGATCAAAAATATTTTTTAAAAAAATCTAGAAGTTTCCAAGAAGCAAAACTTGAACTTGCTTGTTCTGGCAACTATTTACATATCATTTACATTGTATTTACAACTATTTATATAGCATTTGCATTGTATTAGGTATTATAAGTAATCTAGAGATGATTTAAAGCATATGGGAGGATGTGCATAGGTTATATGCAATTACTACACCATTTTATATAAGGGGCTTGAGCATCTGTGGATTTTGGTATCTGAGGGGGTCCTCGAACTAATCCCCCATGGATACCACGGGTTGAATATGTTTTTTTGTTTGGGTAACGAGCCCCACCCTGAGGCTATCTAAAGACCCCATCCTAAATCATCTCATTAGCATACACTCAGATGCGAGGAAATGAGCTTGTTAACGAATAGCAAAAGACTCCTATCACTCAGGAGATTCGAAGGATTTTAGTAATCCAGGACGAAGATCCAATATATTTCTTATTATTATGTCACACTAGTACATATTTTCTGATTGTCTACTCTATGCCAGAGACTGGGTCAAGGGCTGGAGGTGCAGTGGACCTGGAGGGTGGGGTGGGAGGGGAGGGGGGGACAAGAAATGCATGGTTCCCGCCTTCACTGAGCTTGAAATTTAGTTGGGGAGACAGATAACTAAACAGGCAATTACAATTCAAGTTTATAAGTGGTATTGAGACAGGAGGAAAGGGGGTGAGGCACAACCATTAAAAGAAAGATACAGCCATTGAAGATACAACAAAAATTGGTTAGAACATACTAGGCCCAAGATGGTAGAAGATTCAACTTCCAGTAGACCTTGAGGTTCATTATATGCTCATTGTACTACCTTAGCATGTAATACACAGGCGCCATGACAGTTCCGAGGCTGACGTAAAAGGCCAAAAAGTGGGCTGTGGCCCAATTTCTGAAAATGCCCACCCTTTCCCCAAAATAGTTGGAATAATCCTCCCACTATGAAATTGCCCAGCCCATAAAAACTAATCATCCCAGCACCCCAGGGCTGCTCTTGCCTTCTGAGATCGACTGCATTCTGCCTATGAATGTGTATTTCTCTAAATAAACCTGCTTTCACTTTACCATGGCTCACTCTTGAATCCTTTCTTGTGCGAAGCCAAGGACCCTCACTTGGGGGCCCACCTCAGGGACTTACCCCAGACCTGGGGCATGACCATCCTGTTGCACCCCATTTTCCTGCAACAGTATGAAAGAGATATAAAAAGAGTGTTGGAGTGCAGAGGAAGGTACTGAATGTGGAGAGTGGGGGTAAGGGTAAGGACAGAACACTTTATACTGTGCTGACTGAAAACAGAATTTCACATGCAGAAGAATGAGGTTGAATCCTTATTTAATATCATAATAAGATTAACACAAGATGCATTAATATAAGAACTAAAATTATAAAACTCTTAGAAGAAAACTCTTAGAAGAAAACATAGGACAAAAGCTTCATGACATCAGATTGACTTCTTGGATATGACACCAAGAAAGCACAGGCAAAAAGAGAAAACAGACAAATTGGACTTAACGAAAATTAAAATTTTTTGTGTATCAAAAGGCACTATCAACAGAGTGAAAAGATAATTCACAGAATGGAAGAAAATATTTGCAAATATATACTTGATAAGGGAGTCATATCCAGAATATGTAGAGAACTCCTATAATTCAATAATAACAAAACAACCCAATTCAAAAATGGACAAAGGACTTGAATAGACATTTCTCTAAAGAAGACATACACATGGCCAATAAGCACATGAAAAGATACTCAACATCGCTAATCATTAGGGAAATGCAAATCAAACCTCAATGAGATACCACCTCATTACAATTGCTATTACTGGAAAACAAACAAAAACCGAAAAAAACAAGGGTTGGTGGGGATGTAGAGAAATTGTTACGTTTGTGCATTGATGGTGGGAATGTAAAATGGTGCAGTGATTATGGAAAACAGTATGGTGGTTCCTTAAAAAAATTAAACATAGAATTACCAAAAGAGCCAGAAATTCCACTTTTGAAATTCTGAATTTCAATTATTTCAAAGAATGGAAAGCAAGGTCTCTAAGAGACATTTGTACACCCATGTTTAGCTATCACAATAGCTAAAATGTGGACACAGCCCAAGTGGCTGTCCATGGATGAATGGATAAACACAATGTGGTACATGCACACAATGGAATATTATTCAGCCTTAAAAAGGAAGGAGATTCTGACACATACTGCAGCATGGTTGAACCTTGAATTCAGTACGCTAAATGAAATGTCAGACACACACACACAAAAACAAATACTATATAATTCCACTAATATGAGGTACCTAGAGTAGTCAAAATCATAGAGACAAAATGTAGATTGGTGGTTGCCAGGGGTCGGGCAGAGGGAAATGGGGAGTTATTGATTAATGGGCATGGAATTTCAGTTTTGCAAGATGAAAACATCCAAGGATGGATGGTGGTGATGGTTGCATAACAATATAAATGTACTTAATACCACTGAACTGTACACTGAAAAAGAGTTAAAATGGTAAATTTTATGTTATATATATATTTACCCACAATTTTTAAAAAAAGACAATAACAAGTGTTGGCGAGGATGTGGAGAAACCCTCAAACACTGCTGTGGGATTGTAAAATGGTGCAGCTAGTTTGGGAACAGTCTGGCAATTGTACAAAAGTTTAAATATACAGTCACCATGTGATCCAGAAAATCCACTCCTAGATATATGCTCCGAAGAAGTGGAAACATATGTCTACATAAAAACTTGTACACAACGTTATTCATAATAGCCAAGATGTGGAAACAGCCCCAATGTCCATCAACTGATGAATGGATGAAAAAATGTCATACATACAATGGAATATCATTCATCCATAAAAAAGAATGAAGTATTGATTTATGCTACAACATGGAAGAACCTTGAAAAGATTCATCTAACCCTTCTAACCCTTCATCTAACCCTTCCAAGGGTTAGAAGCCAGACCAAAAAAGCCACAGAATGTTTGACTCCATGTTTGTGACATGTCCAGAGTAGGCAAATCCATAGAGTAGTTGACAGGGACTGGGGGAGGGGGCAGTGGGGAATGACTGCTAATGGGAGTGATGTTTGTTTGCGGGCAATGAAAACATTCTGGAATTAGATAGTGGAGATGGATGCACATCTTTTCGAATATACTAAAAACCACAGAATTGTACATTTTAAAAGTGTGAACTTATGTGAATTATATCTCAATTTTTAAAATTAAAAAAAAAAGACTCACTTGGAGATCTTGTTAAAATGCAGATTCTGAGTCAGTAGGGCTGGGGCTGCTCCTGTGATTCTGCATTTCTAACCTGTTCCCAGGTGATGCAGATGCTGCTGGTCCTTGGACCATACTAAGTAGCAAGTTGAGGCTCTAGCCTGCTTTTGACTTAGCAGTTCAGCTTACACAAACACAACAGCTCTATCTCTGGAGCTCCTGAAAGGGCAGCTGCCCAGGAACAGGACCCTGAAGTCAAGTGTACTTCAGCCCCCTCAGTCACCTAGTATAATAGGCACAGTCACAGTAACTGGACAGTGTCAAGAGATCAATGTCTCCTGCTATGAGAATAATCTCTGTGGCTTGGCCTGGGCATTCACAAGCAGCAAGAGACCATTACATAGCAGTCACCTTGTATTATGGTCTCAGTACACACATAAAAGTTACAAATAAAATAAAATAAATGAGAAAGTTCACAGGCTGATTTAAGTTATTGCTTCTCATGACTGAAAAAAAGTCAGCATTTTGATGCTTTCCGTAAATCTTCCGGCTGTAGTTATTAATCCCATCCCAGAAATCTTGGTTCTTTGAATTTTAAGTCCATGGCCCATGTTGCTGAGGGTTTGTTTTAATTTATTTTTTGAAGTCTGGAATAATGTTATATTGGAAAAATAAACACAATAGAAATAGTTGAATCTGAGGTGAAAACCCACTGAAAGAGCCACAGACCAAAACTAAAGGCCAACTAACACTCAAAGAAATTTCTTCCTTTTCCAGAAATGATACTGTGTGGAAAGTAAAAAGAAAACAACTGATCTTTATTAAACATCCAATAGGTACCTGGCATTCTTCATGTATTGCCTTGTTTATATTTGTTAAGAATGCTTTTGGGTATGAGTAAGAGAATATTTGACTGGGATGTATTCATCAGTTATTGCTGGATAACAAACAATCCCGGAATCTCAGTGGCCTTATGATAGTAAACATTTTTTTTTTCTTGCTCATACATCTGTGGATTGGCTGGAGTTGACTGTTCTAGGTTGGGCTTAGCACCAGTTCATGAGTTTGGTTAAATCCTGCTTCCCACATCTCTTCTGAGACAAGCAGGTTTCTTGAGGCACGCACATTCTTCCAAGGAGATGTCAGAGGCTTAAGAGGGCAAGCCCAGCTACACAAGCATGCATTTCATTGGTCAATATCTGACCAATATCTGACCAAGCCCAAACTTAAGACATGGGGAGGGATGCCCTTCATGAGGCCAAGAGTGTAGATGGTTAATTTCACCACAGAACAGGAAATAATTGGGACCAACCTGCCAATATACCTCTATAGGTTAGCTAAATGGGGATTTTTTTTTTCTCCCATAGGAAGTCTAGAAGCAGGCAGCCCATGGCTGGTGAGGCTGTTCAATGACAGTGCCACCCCAGGCCTTTTCTCATTCCTCTTCACCATCTTCAGCATGTTGGAGCCTGCCTGTGTGCATAAGTTTCCCTGACTGGGACGTGGCTACTCACTACCCACTTACAAGCGGGAAGCAGGAAGGGACAGAGCCTGATTTCATAAGGCAAAAGCTTTCCCAGAAACCCTCAGCTTATTAGTCATTGACAGAAACTGTGTCACTTCCATTATGGAGATGAGCATGCTTACAAAGGCCCATTGCTGCCCCCAAACAAAATCGGGGTCCTTTCAGGAAGGAGAGATAATGGACATTGGGTAGGCAGCCTGCAGTGTCTGCCATGCTGTTGAAATCTCACAAAAATTCTCTGTGATAAGCAATATTCCCATTTCAAAAATGAGGAAATCCTGGCTCCAAAAAGTTAAATTAACTCATCCAAGTTGCCTCAGCCAGGATATAAGGATATAACAGGATTGAGATTTGGACATAATACATTCATTTCACAACAACTCACTCCTTCCCACTAAGCTGGGGCCCAAGACACCTGGGTTCTTGTCTTTCTCTCTGCCACTAATGCAAATGTGTGACTTTGGATGTATCAACCAATATGAGTGAGTCTCAATTTCTGCATTTTTCCAATGTCCAGGTGGCAGTAGAATAACTTTATGAGTTCTTTTTCAAGCTTGAATATTCTGTGACTTTATGTGCTACTTCTAATATAAACTATGAAGATATACACCCTTCCTTCCTGCAGTGTTTTCAGTCATTTATTATACATTTGAGGTTGAAGAATAAGTTGATCCACCAGGTTTGTTAATTTCATATTTCAAGTTTATTAACTTTCAAGAGTGTTTCTTCCAACTCTATTCAATTACTTGGCAATCTATCGAAACTAATACTATAGAAAAATTGGTGTTTAGATCAATACAGACATCATATTTTCCCTCAGAGCATATAAACCTAGTGAATTACTTCTCTCTAGTCTTAAAAAAAAAAACCCAAACTAAGGTTCTTTTTAGCGAAACCAAAAGAAATTAAAATTTACCCATGGTTCCAATCACTCAATGATAATAAATGCTTCTAGAGTATTTTATACACATGTATAAAAATAAATACATGAAATATGTATAATATATATTATTTTGGATCTGCTTTGCTTTCAATTTATATTTTATCATAAGGATTTTTCCACGACAATAAATATACATTATATCATCACTTGCAATGCCTGCTAACATTCCTTTGATTTATACAAATATACTACAATTTGTTTAACTGTTGCTGTTGTTTCCAACTTTTTGATGTTGAAAAGCAGTAATTTCCCATAAGGTGATACAAGTAACTGGAGTAATGCAATGTGATTTTGGATAGTACATTGATGAATTCTTAAACACTTAAATAGTTATATATTTATTTGTATACATATTATATATATTTGCTTATATTATATATTTATTAGAAACAGTGTAACTAGCCTTTTGGTAGTCATGTAATGTTTAATTTTAAAATAAAATTAATTTAACTAAATGTCCTGGGTCAGTTAGAAGAATAAGAAAAGAGTAGGATGGGCTTCCCTGGTGGCGCAGTGGTTGAGAGTCCGACTGCCAATACAGGGGACACGGGTTCGTGCCCCGGTCTGGGAAGATCCCACATGCCGCGGAGCGGCTGGGCCCGTGAGCCATGGCCGCTGAGCCTGCGCGTCTGGAGCGTGTGCTCCGCAATGGGAGAGGCCACAACATTGAAAGGCCCGCGTACCACAAAAAAAAAAAAAAAAAAAAAAAAAGAGTAGGATGGTATGGTATGTGGATATAACACAGACCATGAGCACAGTGCTTGAATGAGACAAGTTTAGAAAACTCTGCCGCAAGCAGTGCTATGATAAATATCCCTGGGTACATACCTCTGTGTGTACTTGTCTGATGCTTTCCTTAGGATGAATTCTTACAATTGCTCAAGAGGTGGGCACATTTTTTTTTTTAATTCTCTTCCTTTTAGTTCTTTATTTAAATACATTTTTTTTTAACATCTTCATTGGGGTATAATTGCCTTACAATGGTGTGTTAGTTTCTGCTTTATAACAAAGTGAATCAGTTATACTGGGCACATTTTTAAGTTTTTAAATATGTTCAGCCAAACTGCTCTGCATAAAGGATGCCCAATTTATTCTCCCACATTCCATCCCATTGGAATAGAAGCTTCAGAATAGACCCAATATTTACAATGGTACTTAGAAAAGAGTAGGTTCTCAATAAAAAATCTGCTAGATGGATTTGTCAAGGACTTTGAAGGGCCTGAGACCTTATTCTACTTGCAAGTGAACAAGGTGGCCTGCCACAGCTTCATGGATGCTGGCAGAGCAAACAGGACTCCCGGCTCAGAGACAAAGGACCTTACCACTCACTGCAATAGCAGTGGTTGGTGTACAGTACTTGTGCCAGTTCCCCAAGCCCCAATTTCCCAAGGGTGATGCAAAAGGGAGAGGGGATACCAGCACACACAATAGGATGTGTTGCAGGTAAGGAAGCTTGAGCTTAGAGACCGCTTATCTTTTATAATGGGCAACAAGCCTGCCTGAACTTTGCCCAGAGGGAGACTTTACTTTCTTTTTCTTCTCCTTTTTTCTCCTTCTCCTTCTTCCCCTTCTCCTCCTCCTTCTCTTTCTTCTTCTTTTTTGAGACATTACCTTCTTATACTGGACAGTAAACTGATTTGCCCTTTGCTCCAGAGAGAGATACTATCTCAATCTTCCAAGGCTGTTTGTTATACAAACATTCTTAAAAAGACAGTCCTGAAAAGTTCTGTTCATAAAACATGCAGAAACACGAGACTCATGGAGAATTGTCTCCCAACAACACCCATCCTTCATTTCTATACTGTCTTGGCTTTAGGCAAATTCTCCTGTGAGTATGCCACTCCACTGGCCACGTCATTTCATCTAACCGACAAAGGCTAGAACCAAGTCCATTCACTTTGTCTCATACAGCACTTAATTAAGGCTACTCTCAATAGGACTCCAACCAATAGTATTGTCCTTGGCAATTCCTCCACCCATGGTCCTGGACTCAGTCGGCTGAACAAATCCCATAAACCATCTGGGTCACCCTTAGAAAGCCAGGTGGCTTTCTCCTTAAATTGTTGTGCTGACCTTTCCTCTTGGCCCAAGGAATTGGTTCAGATACAGCAGGAGGTACTAGAGGTTGCACAGATTCCACTGTGACCGGCAGAAAAGAAGCCTACGGCAATCACATCATCCATAACAACCCTGGCCAGTGAGATGAGGCTGACCTGAATGTCTCCCAGGGATGAGGACGTATCACCGATCAGTTTAGCTAAAGTCAGGGACTGGTTTCATACCATCTATTCCAATTGGATGACTTCCTTCTTGGGGATAATTGTGAAAAGTAATAAGTGTGAAAAACAATGAGCCAGGTATCATTCTGGAATAGCCTCATTTTGGAGAGATCCCTGCAGTTGCGCCAGTATTTTCTTAAATACTTGAAGATCTTTTATGACCATCCCTATGGTGCAAGTCATGGTGTTTTCAGAAGGGAGACAAGTCAATGCCTGACTTAAACACAAGAAGTACAGTCCCAGGGTTGCCCATGGTGCTCCTGGAAAGAGAGTGTTGTTTACAATTGTTGGGGCCTCCCAAGTGGGACGTACATCAGTCAGAGGGGGCAGGTGACAAACTGGTAGGCCTAAAGATGCCAGTTCAGTTTGAGTAATTAACAAACTGCCTGAGGGCAACCTGTCTTGCCCATCCATGCCACCAACTGGGGCATTCACCCAAATTACTGAGCAATGGCTATGGGAATGGAGATAGACAAGAGGTTGACCCTGGGAGGTACAGGAGCTGGGGCCAATCCCTGCTGTTCCCAATAGACTTCTCTGTAAGGTTAAGGAGGCCAGTGATCAAATCACGGTTAGAGCCAGCTAGTGGGGGATGGCAGACCAGCTGACAGATTTAAGGCATTTGCAGCAGTTTGAGATCAGGGCACTTTCCTTTGTAAGGAAAGCTCTAGAGGTGGCTCTGCAAGACAAAAGATTGCTAACGGCCTTTCCTTCTCCATACCTTCTGGAGACCAAGGTGCTCCCTCCCTGGTGCCTGGGCTGACCTTCTTCCTCCACTGCCACGAATCACTGTGCGCCTTCCAGGAGCTATAACCTCACCTTTTCCAGTCACCCCCTGCTCACACCCAGACCTCTGTCTGAAAGGCTGGTGCAAGGACAAGGATGGTTTTATCAAACTTATAGAGAACCATTATGGCCCTCGCTTTAGGGGGCTACTAGTGGGCGACTCAGTGAGCAGGGTACTCAATGAAGCATTCATTAACCTTATGATCTAGGACCATATTAATCCAACAAGAGAGTCCAGGTGGCTAAAGCAGAATTAAGTGTGAATCTCCTAGGCCCCCTTTAGCCAGGTTTCTATCTTGTAATAATTAATTTTATATGTCAGCTTGACTGGGCCACTGGGGTACCCAGACAATTGGTCAAATATTATTCTGGTGTGTCTGTGCTGGTGTCTCTGGATGAGACTGTCCGACTATCTTCCAGCTGGGACATCAGTTTTCTGTCTTTGGACTTGGACCCGCACTGGAACTCACATCGTTGGCCCTCGTGGTTCTCAGGCCTTCAGACTCAGACTAGAACAATCCCATCACCAGCGGCTCTCCTGGGTTTCCAGCTTCATGACCGCAGATCTTGGACCTCAGCCTCCATAGTAATGTGAGCCATTCCCTTACAGCGATCTCTCTTGTGTATATCATCTATCATCTATCATCTATATCTATATATCTCTATCTATCTATCTATGTTTGCATGTATGTATTTCCTGCTGTTTCTGTTTCTCTGGAGAAGCCTCACTAATATATTCCAGGAGAAGATAACTTGGGTTGCAATTAGCCCAGAAATGGTTAAGATGAGATTCTGATTTTTTTTTTTTGGTATGTGGGCCTCTCACTGTTGAGGCCTCTCCCGTTGCGGAGCACAGGCTCCAGACGCACAGGCTCAGCGGCCATGGCTCACAGGCCCAGCCACTCCGCGGCATGTGGGATCTTTCCGGACCGGGGCACGAACCCGCGTCCCCTGAATCGGCAGGTCGACTCTCAACCACTGCGCCACCAGGGAAGCCCGAGATTCTGATTTTTAAAACAAATCACCCCTACCCCTTTCATGTTGAACATTACTCAAGGAGTGGCCAAGAGGAGATGATCCCTTTCCAGGGACATCAGTGTTCAGTGGCCTGTCTGCCTAACTAAGGTGCTTGGACCAGGAGGAGGTGAGAGAGGGAGAGTCAGAAATCTTTCTGAGTTGGTTTTTTAGGACTTAATTCTACCAGATGCTTATGGATGGTAGGGAGGGTTATGGGCAGAATTGTGTCTCTCCAAAATTCATATGTTGAAGTCCTAACTCCTAGTATCTCACTCAGAGTGTGACATTATTTGGAGATAGGACCTTTAAAGAGGTAATTATGGGACTTCCCTGGTGGCGCAGCAGTTGAGAATCCGCCTGCCAGTGCAGGGGACACGGGTTTGAGCCCTGGTCCACGAAGATCCCACATGCTGTGGAGCAACTAAGTCCATGCGCCACAAATACTGAGCCCACGTGCCACAACTACTGAAGCCTGTGTGCCTGGAGCCCGTGCTCCACAACAAGAGAAGCCACCACTCTTCACAACTAGAGAAAGCTCGCGCACAGCAACGAAGACCCAAAGCAGCCAAAAATAAATAAATTAATTTTTTTAAAAAAAAAGAGGTAATGATGGTAAAATGAGGTCATGAGGGTGAGCCCTAATTCAGCTTATATATAACATATATTTATACACACATATAACCTACCCCTATGCCACAACAGCCACGTAGTTTCAGCAAGCAGGACCAGCCACTGTTTATTGTTGCCCCGTGCCCTAGAATAAACCAGGGTGAAGGTTGCAGCAGGGTTGGACTTGCACATCTTCTGTGTCCCTACCGACTAGCAGGTTGCTCTCCAGCAGGTCCTGCCCAGGGTTCTTCATTGGCCTCTGAGCATCAGCTGTGGCTTGAGATTCACAGTCAAGTCACTCAAACCAATGCCTCCAAGTCCCGTAAAGAAGCAGAGACCAGGAAGGTGAGAATTCTCAGGGTCCAGCCAAATGAGTTCCCTTTCTGTTTTCTCTCTCTGCATCCTGCAAATAAACAAGCTCTACTGCTTCTCACAAACCCCAGTGCCCTCTGACTCCCCGAGTAACATCACTCAACAGAGGTATCAGATTGTGACTGGTTAAAACAGGACTTAAGACTTTGGAAATGGAGAGAGACAATGGATGCATCCAGAAAGGACAGAATGACTCGGGAGCTTCCAGCATCTCTGTAGATTCAGTGTATCTCATGTGAGTGAATAAATTAATAAAGACACATGACCTGCCCAAGGTCATACAGCCAGTTGGCCAGGGCTGGGACTCAACCCCAGGGTGCCATCTGAGGCCGCTGGAAACTTCTGCAGAGCTCAACCCCAGAGTGCAGTATCGTCACTTGGAATTTCTTCCTTCCCTTAGCATGTGTCAGCCAGGGCATTGCTCACACTAGAATGAAAGGATTTGTTGTGTGTCTCTCCCACATGACTCCAAGATCATGTGACATATTATCTATTTACCTGTTGGTTTATTTTCAATCAACTCCCATTAGGATGCAAACGCTATAAGGGCTGGGCTTTTTTCTTTTTCTTTTCAAATGACATGAAATTCACATAACATAAAGTTAACCTTTATAAAGTGTATACAATTCAGTGGCGTTAAGTACATTCACAGTGTTGTGCAACCATCACCTCTCTCCAGTTCCAAAACATTGTAATCATCTTAAAGGAGACCCTGTACCCATTAAGCAGTCCCTCCCCATCAATCCCTCTAGCCAGCCCCTGGCAACCACTAATCTACTTTCTGCCTCTAAGGATTTGCCTGTTGTAGACATTTCATATAAATGAAGTCATACAATACGTGTCTGGCCTCTTTCACTTAGCATGATGTTTTCGAGATTTATCCGCAATGTAGCATGTATCAGTACTTCATTTCTTTTTATGGCTGAATAATATTCCATTGTATGGATAGGCTGCATTTTGTTTATCCATTCATTTGTTAACAGTTTTTGGTGATTGTGAACAGGTAGGGTTGTTTTTTTTTTTTTGTCCACTCCTATCCCCCAATGCCTAGAACTGAGGAATAAAGAGTGGGCCAGGTGTTATTCATTCTATCCTCCCCAGTAGATAACGGGCATTACTAGAAAGCTTGTAGATCCGAGATCAAAAGAATAAATGACCAGAGAGGCAGTAACAGTGGAAGCCACTGTGAGGGAGGAAGGGAGGGGCCCAACTGGAGAAAAGCTTTCTATTTTCTACCTTTTGAACTTGAAAAAGTGAATCATGATGGCCACAGAGAGACATCTTTATATACCCAGTTCTGAGGAAGGAGGTTATTTATCATCAGACAACAAAAGCAAAATGATGCATTAAGATGTTGGCAGATTCACAGTAAGTCAACAAGTAGGCAGAGAAGGCAGATTCTACCTACCAGGCCAGCTCTAGGGAGAAAGTCATTGAAGTCCAATTGTCTGCCCACAAAGGACTTCATTAAATTGCTGAAATGACCAGGAGCCTATTGCAAAAAAAAAAAAAAAATAGAAAGGGCAAGGGGAGTAATTTCTCTTTAATTGTTGATGCAATTTAGAAGAAATTAAATTGCAATTATGTTCGTTTACTTAGGAGGAGACCGACTGTGAACACCTGGTGGGGGCCCCTATCAGCCTTTTGAGAATAAGATGGCTTTTTAGCTCGTGATGGTTCCCAGGGGCCCGCCCGGTTCCTTAGCGAGTTTGGCTACTTCGGCGCGCCCTCTCGTGGCCATGTGTGGAAGGTTCGGCAATTGTCCTCCGTTCTCCAGCGTAGTGTGCAAGAGCAAGGGGCCAATTTCAGCCACACTTAATTTGTCACACTTAAACCGGAAAGTCCGTCTCAGCATGTGCCACATGGGGGGGGGGAGGAAGGGCTGTAGGAAGGGCTGTCTAGATCAACTGACTTCAAAAAATTGTAATTATAAAGTTAATTATGATTATGGTTATAATTTCAAATAGTTTCGAAGATCATAATGTAAAAGGCCAGTTTCCGCGACCAACTTTCTCACATCCCAAATAGTATCACATGTTATTTCAGAAAATTCCAGAATTTTCCTCTGCATATACACGCGTGTCAAGTGTGTCCCCATCTTCCCTTCCCCCCCATAAACGGGATCACATTATACACACTGTTTGGCACTTTGCTTCTTCTTCAAGCCCTCCTCTTAACAGTATACGTTGGAGGGCTTCCCTGGTGGCGCAGTGGTTGAGAGTCCGCCTGCCGATGTAGGGGACACGGGTTCGTGCCCCGATCCGGGAAGATCCCACATGCCGCGGAGCGGCTGGGCCCGTGAGCCATGGCCGCTGAGCCTGCGCGTCCGGAGCCTGTGCTCCGCAACGGGAGAGGCCTTAACAGTGAGAGGCCCGTGTACCGCATTAAAAAAACCCCAAACAACAAAACAAAACAAAAAAAACAGTTTACGTTGGAGAGAGTCTCATGTGAGCACATGCAGATCCAGTTTATATTTTCTAAAGGCTGTATCATCCTCCATGTCATGGATGTACCATACTTTTTTAACCAGTCCCCTACTGATGAACACATAGATTGTTGCAGCTGCTTCTCTTTAATTACAACAGAGCAGCACTGGATATCTTTGTATTTTTGCATATCTGTGCACATATTCCTGGCAGTGGGCACATTACTGTTGAAATGATAAAGCTGAAATGGCTGTTGAGGACCTTGTTGTTACCTCTCCCTGCTCCCCCCGCCCCAATCCCCTTCCTTTCACAAGCATTCACTGAGCACCTCCTGATTGCTGGACTGGGAGCTGAGGGTACATAGATCCATAAGCCATGCCCCTCCCTAAGCTGTCCACAGTGTATTTGGGCAGATGGACCAGTCAGCAAACAAACATCTGTAATATAATAAGCACCTGTATAATACAGTCCACAGTCTACATAAGAGGTAGAATGGAATGTACTGTGGACACAGAAAAAGGCTGTGATCAAGCTTGGGAGAAGTCAGGAAGGCATCCTAGAAGAGGCCATAACACTTAGGTGTCATAAGAACTTTCTAGGATGGGGCGCGGAGGGGCGATACGGGTTGGAGAAGAGAGAAAGAGGAAAAAAATTCTTTGCGCATGCGCAGAGGTCAGATGCCCCAGGAGTCCTACATCAATATGGCTGAGCGATGGGAGGAGCTAGTCAGGAAAGGGGTGGGGCCAGGTAATCAGGGGCTTTGTCAATCATTCCAGGGAGCCTGGGTCTCATCTTGTAGGACAAGGTTTCTCGGAGTGGGCTCTGGAGACCACCAATTTCAGAATCCTCTATGGGAGGAGGATGTCTTTATTTAAAAATGGAGATTTCCAGGACCCACCTAGATCTGCTGACGCATGCTCTCTGGAGACAGATCTTTGGAATCTATGTTTTTTAAATCAACTCTCTGGGCCATTTTTAGATTTATTAAAACCTGAGAACCTTGCTGTTGGCAGTCATAAATACACAATTGTTCATTAGCAGGTGTCAATGTTTATTTAAGTCACTACCAGCCAGAAGCCAAAAAAGCTGATCTGAAGAGTATTTGAGGGACAAAGTTTACATATCAGTCAGGGGGAAAAAAAATGCAAGAAATAAGATTGCTAAGTTAGATAAAAGAACGGCTAGTTTTCTAAAAGGCAAAAACGAAAAATCATGTTTGGGGTTGACTTTGTTACTGGGCTGTAAAATTGTAGCTGAGCATACTCTTATAGGAGAGTAAAGGGACTGCGTTTGATCAATTGTGCATTGTTCATCAAAATCTTGTGACAGAAAAAGCTATATTTTCCAAAGTGTCTGATGAGGGACAAGAAAGCTAATTAGTAAATGCTCTAATTCAGGGATCAATCACATCTTTTCTGTAAAGGGCCAGATGGTAAATAATTTAAGCTTTCTGGGTCAAACATCTGTCTGATTACCCAACTCTGTCTTTTGTAGGAATGCAGTCATAGGTAATATGTAAATGAATGGACATGGCTATGTCCCAATAAAATTTTATTTACAAAAAACAGGTAACAGGCCATATTTGGCCTGTTAACCTCTACTAGGACTTCAGCTCCAGGAGCTGTGCCCTCAACCACCGAGTGCACTGCCTCAAGTGCATAGCTCTGGAGCGGTTATGGAAATTCCAGGTGAGAGGTCTACTTTCAAGGGAAAGCACCAAGCACTCACTGCCATTCAAGAACCTTCTTTTCTCACCAGAAGATGCCAAACTATGGAACCATAGAATAGTTCTTTGTAGCAAATGATCTCAAGTTACGTGGGAATAATTACTGACTGATTAGGTTTGCATTTTACAATCAAAACGGCAGGCATGGCAGAAACTCCAGGTCAACTCGAGCTTTGGGTATTTTCACTTAAGAAAGTCCTTGCTGATGACGGTTGCATCAACTGGAACCCCAAATAATTTGACATGATTGGAGATTCCCACCCCACTGCTGAATTCTAGGGGCCTAGGAAGCAAGTGAACAAATATGTCCCAAACACAGACGTTGCTAAACAGCTTCGTGCTTCAGCAGACTTACCAGAAGTTGTCATGTGGCTGAGGGGAATCAGCCTCCCAGGGAGGCTCACTCATCTGGCTCTGGGTTGGAGGCCTCGGTTTCCCACCACAGGGACACTTCTACAGAGCTCTTTGAGTGACCTCACAACAAGAGGGCTGACTTTCCTCCAGCGAGACTCAAGACAGAGCAAGGAGGAGGGCACCTCCACTAGGAAGTCACATCCTGCCATTTCCCCACCATCCTACTGGTTCCACAGCCCTGCTCAACGTGAGCACCAGGAGATGACACTCACTGGGGCCGTCTTGGAGGCTGGCCACCACAGTCACATTCTAGGGGAGAAGCTGAGTCTGGTAGAAGTATAGCGCATCTGGGGCAGATGTAGCAGGAATTGTGGATGGAAAGGCAGCTTGGGGCTAGGGTTCTGAAGCCTATCAAAGCCAAGTCTAACAGTTTTAACTGGGAACCAACAAACGTAATTATTACAGGGATGTGACATGATCAGTTTGCATTTAGGATGCTGGTGCTGCTGGTAATATCTCCTGAAGATATAGAGAGAAGTGAGGGATTAGAGGCAGCAGATCCATTTGGGAGCTATTGTAATAGTGTAAATGGAGAGAGAGTAAATGATTAAGAGACAGGTAGGCTGCTGTAACAAAGAAACCTTAGAATACGATGTTTTTTTTCTCTCTCACATAACAGTCCATGTTGGAGATCTAGGGCTGGAATTGCGGCATGAAAGGGTTGGGGACCCAGGCTTCTTCCATCTTCTTGTTTTGCATTCTCAACACCTGCTTCCACCTTATGATCTAAGATCCTGCCAGCATGCCTACATTGCAGCCAGAGAGAAGACGGAAAGGTGACAGTGGAGGACAAGCTCCTGGCCTTTAGAAGCACAACCCAGAAACTGCATGCATCACCTCTGCTCCACACTTCATAGGTCAGAACTTATAATTCTAGAAGTACTACAGTGTGGTCATAGTCACATGACCACACCAGCAGCAAAGGAGGCTGGGAAATGTAGTCTTTATTTTGGTTGGCCATGTGTTTAGGGAGGAAGAAGGTGAGATTAGTCATGCAGGACAACTAGCCCTCTCTATCCAGGAGTGACAATGGTGAGGGAGACAAGGCGCCAGAATCAAGGGCTCTTTCTGAGGGAAATATAACAGAATTCAGTGATTGAATGAAGGAGGGAAAGGGAAGCACCTCAGATGACAGTGAGGTTTCTTGTTGTCCTTTAAGCAGACGCCTTGCCTGGGGGTTTGGAACATGCACTCCCCCTCAGCCACCGATACGTACTTCTCCTTCCTCGGAAAATGTGAGCCTTCTGACGAGTCTCCTCTTCTTCCAGCTCACTCGGGATGCTCTCCACCCCCAAATGTACTACCAGCTGCTGTTTACTTAGGAAATGAAAACTAGTTTTAGTGTTATAGCTTTAGCACAACCTAACCTCGGCGCAAATCGGCTGCTGCCATTGAATAAGTACAAGGGACTTCAGAGTCAAATAGAAAAAAACTTCTGACTTACAGGCTCTATGAAGTTATCTACACCACAGCACAGCTCTACTATGGAGGTAAAAATGACCATTTTCCTGCTGAATTCTGAAAATACCATCTTCATTATATTTGCTTTTTCCTCCACCTGGGATGCTCTTCCTTTAAGGTCTCTGCTCAAATGTCACCTTACCAGTGACAGGTGGTGACCACGCTGTGTAAACCAGCACCCACTCCATCGTGCTCAGAGTCAACACCCTTGACCACTCTAGTGCTCATCAGAGCCCCTGTCACCATCTGACAAATGGTATATATACCTGTCAAGCAGTTTATTATATTTCCTCAGCCCTTTCCTAGATTACAAGCTCCTTGAGGACAGCGGCTTGTGCCTGCTCGTCACTGCTGTCTCTCTGGTGCCCAGAGCCGTGGAAAATCTTGACAGCCATTTGCATAAGGGCCATTGCCAGCAAAAGTGGAAGGTAGGAGAAATGGACCCTTCAAGCAAACTCCTGGTGGCAATGTTATTCAAAACCAGTTTTCTAGAAAACTATTTGGCTTGACTCTTTATGTGTTTATCCTAAGGTTACATTCAACAATGTAGACAAATGTTTAGAACGGAGATTGACAAATCTTTTCTGTAAAGACCCAGATCACGAATATTTGATGCTTTGTGGGACATATAGTCTCTGTTGCAAGTACTCAACTCTGCTGTGATAGCAGCAGTAGACAATATGGAAATGAATGGGTGTGGCTGTGTGCCAATAAAATTTTATTTACAAACACAGGCCGAGGGCTGGATTTGGCTCATCAGGCCAGAGTTTGTTATTTAAATTTAGAACAAAATGTTATTTATATTGGCATATATTGAGAATATTCTAAATATTCAACAGTTGGGAATTATTTAAATTATACTACATCCATAAGATGAAAATGATGTAGCCATTAAAAATGGTGTCTTCGAAGAAATCATAATGTACTGGGGCTGTGTTTAAAGCATAGTCATGTAGATGAGAATCAGGTTAGCCATTCATTAAGAGCTTGAACTCTGGAGTCAAAGAAAGCTAAGCTTGATTCCAAACTTGGGCATTTACTGGCCATTTGACCCTGGGCAAATTGCTTAATTTTTGGTAAATCTTGGTTTTTTCATTTGAAAAATGGAGACAAAAGAATTCCTTATCTTGTACGGTTGTTGAGACATATAGCATACTTCTCAGAGTGTAATACGTGCTTAGCAAGTAATTGTTCTCGTGTGGAAATTCAAAAGGGATTTATTTTTATAGTTTTATGGATTGTGTGTGGAGCTGCGAGGAAACATTGAGGGGCAAGCCTCTCAAAGTAGGTGCTCAGCCAAAGTATCCCAGCCTCAATTTCCACAAGGCTAAGGAAGGACAGTGATTGGCTCATTTTGACAACACCTTGGACCAATCAGTGTGTCAGAAAGTCAAAGTGCTGCTGGATTGGCTCAGACTTGCTCACGCACCTGCGCCTGCAGCAGGGAGGGTGGTAGTACAACCTGGACACGCAGTGGGTCTTTTCTATGAACATCCTTGTGTGGCGTACTATAGAAAGTGGCTGGTGGGTCCCTGCCCTGCGGGAGTTTACAGTCTAGTGTGGTCTTGGGGAACTTGCTAGCCTTTGGCATAATAGAGTAGAGAAATTTCCAAAATACATATCTTGGAGCTCACTTCCTGTTAACGCCCCTATGTTCCAGTGGGTGCCGAAGTTATGGTTACTGTTTTGATCCTTTGGGCCCTTATAATATATACACGATACGGTGATTTACAGTAGTAGGGGTTGAGTAACCTGGTGTGGTTTTCAAGTAGTGAGGGACTGTGTTTTTGCAGATCTAATTTTTCTCTTGCTTTTTCTCTCCCTCCTCTCCCTGCACATAAAACTCCATTCTCTGATTTGTACTTTGTGCTCTGTTTTACTTCTCTGACTCTATCTTTGTCTCTTCAAAATACTCTACAACTTTCTCTAATTATAACTGCCCTCCTACCCTGATGATTTCCACCTGACATCTTTGCTTAACTCAGATTTTTACTCTTGGCACGTTTAAAATCAAATTCAGTTTTCAAAGTTCCCTTTACACCTAACCCTTCCAAAAGTAATCTAAGGTGTCCATATTTACTGTGCATTAAAAATCTTGTTGGATGTTAGTAGAAAATACAGATGTTCTCTGGGTCCCACCCGAGGCCTATGGACTCAGATCTCTGGGAGTGAGTTTTTGTAAAGGTTATTCTAACAAGATTTTCACAGGGGATTTAATGAATAGCTAGGTTGTCACTACTGAATTTATTACACTTGTCATTTTACATGAATTATATGTGGATGAATGTCTGTCTCCTCTGCAAGATCTTGAGCCTTATGGACATAAGACTGTGTCCAGCACACACTGCATGTTTAATACTGTGTGTTTGTGGAAAAAATGAACTGGCCTCCTGAACAGGGTGTGGTGGTGAAGCTCTCTCAGTCAACCAGCAGGTGGCGCAAGAGGCTAGGCCACGGTTGAGAATTACAAACCCGTGTTCCCATTCATTTAGGTCGCGGGTGGGTTTCCATTTTAAAAAATTGTTTTTACGAACAATTCCACAAATTTATGGAATAATTTCTGTTCACAGCACATTAAAATCCTCTCGGGGATCCTTTAAAAATTCAGTTAAAAATGGAAATGTTAAATGAATATCCCTAGAAGAGGAATGAATTTCTGTCCTCTGACAATCTCCTCTAAGTATTTTCGAAAAGTACTCGGTATATTTAAAAAATAAAAATATGGTGGTACTGCCTACACTTTCCTTGGCCTCTGTCCTTCCTTCTGTAAAATGGAGGAGAAAAGATGGTTTCCAAAGTCCCTTTCTAGGCATATGTGGGGATCTTGGGTGGGCTAGGGGCGCTTAAAAATTTGTTTCTTGAACTGGGGGATTGTTATACAGGTGTGCTCAAATTGTGAAAGTGTATAAAGATGTATGCTTATAATGTGTACACTTTTATAATATATCTATTCTTTTTCGTATTCTTTTTCATTATAGGTTATTGCAAGATATTGAATGTGGTACCCTGTGCTATACAGTAGGTCCTTGTTGTTTATCTGGTTTATATATAGTAGCGTGTATCTGTTAATCCCAAACTCCTAATTTATCCCTCCCCCTCCTTCTCCCCTTTGATAACCATAAGTTTGTTTTCTATGTCTGTGAGTCAAAATAGGTGTACTTTTATGTGTGTATGTTATACTTCAAAAAAGTTAAAAAAAAAAAAAGCAAAACCAATAAAGGTCCGCTATGAGTTTCCTATCACTGCCTTAACAAATTAAACGCAACACAAATTTATGGTGCAGTAGCTATGGAAAACAGTATGTAGGTTCCTTAAAAAATTATATATAGAATTATCATATGATCCAGCAATCCCATTTCTGGGTATATATTTAAAATAATTGAAAACAGGATCTTGAAGAGGTATTTGCACACTCATATTAATTGCAGCATTATTCACAACAGCCAAGTGGTGGAAGCAACTTGAAGGTGCAAACTGATAAATGGATAAACAAAATGTGGTCTCAACACAATGGAATATTATTCAGCCTTAAAAAGGGAAGGGGGCTTCCCTGGTGGCGCAGTGGTTGAGAGTCCGCCTGCCGATGCAGGGGACACGGGTTCGTGCCCCGGTCCGGAAATATCCCACATGCCGCGGAGCGGCTGGGCCCATGAGCCATGGCCGCTGAGCCTGCGCGGAGCCTGTGCTCCGCAACGGGAGAGGCCATAACAGGGAGAGGCCATAACAGTGAGAGGCCCGCGTACCGCAAAAAAAAAAAAAAAAAAGGGAGGAAATCCTGTCATATGCTACAACATGGATGAACCCTGGGGACATTATGCTTAGTGAAATGAGCCCATTGCAGAAGGACAAATAGTGCATGCTTCCACTTATACGAGGTATTGAAAGGAGTCTCCAATTTTTAGAAACAGAAAGCAGAATGGTGACTGACAGGGGCTGAGGGGAGGGGGATGGAGAGTTGTTGTTCAACGGGTATAAAGTTTCAGTTTCACTCTATGAAAATGGAGTGCATAAGATTAACACAGTTTCACTGTTTACCTAAAAATGATTAAGATGGTATATTTTGTGTAGCGTGTTTTTTACTGCAATAATGATGATAATAATAACCCCACAGATTTACTATCTTACAGGTCAGTAGGTCAGAAGTCTGAAATGGGTCTTCCTGGACTAAAATCAAGGTGTCTGCAGGGCTGCATCCCTTCCTGGAGGTTCTGGGGGAGAGTCAGTGTTCTGCTCATGTGAGTTGGCAGAATTTGGTTCCTTGCAGTTATAGGGCTGGAGTCCCAGTTTTTTTGCTAGCAGTCAGCTGAGGGTTACTCTCGGCTCCTGTCACATTCCTTGCTTCCCTTTCTCCATCTTCAAAGCCAGCAATGGTGAGTTGAGTCTTTCTCATGTGGCATCCCTCTGACCCACTCTTCTACCTCCCTCTTGCATTTTTTTTTTTTTTTTTGCAGTACGCGGGCCTCTCACTGTTGTGGCCTCTCCCGTTGCAGAGCACAGGCTCCGGACGCGCAGGCCCAGCGGCCATGGCTCACCGGCCCAGCCGCTCCGTGGCATGTGGGATCCTCCCGGACCAGGGCACGAACCCGTGTCCCCTGCATCGGCAGGCAGACTCTCAACCACTGCGCCACCAGGGAAGCCCCCCTCTTGCATTTTTAAGGACTCATGTGATTAGACTGGGCCCATCTGGGTAAGCTCCCCAATTTCAAGATCCATAACTTAAATCTGCAAAGTCCCTTTTGCCATGTAAGGTAACACATTCACAATTTCTGGAGAATTAGGACATGGACGTCTTTGGGGTGGCCATTATTCTGCCCACCACAGGCCCCTTCCAGCCCTCACCTGATCATTCTAATTTATCTGCATGTGATGGCAGGAGAGGAGATAATTATATGAGAATGGATGCCAATATTGATCTTCATATGAATATAAGGGTTCACCTTTATTGAGGCTTTATTATATGCCAGACACATTTGAAGAACATCAGACAGAGGTCTCATACAATTCTTCTTGGCGGTAAATGTCATTATTTTACAGCCAAGGAAACAGAAGCTTAGAGCAGTTAATTAACCTGTTTAATGTCACGATGCCACTAATAATGGATTTGCTATAAATTTGGGATTTACATTCATACAGTCTGCATGCTTAATCAATTGGCTTTACTGCCTCTTTGATAAATGCAATAATGTTGATGGCAAACTATTAACTAAAAGATGAGTACACTGTACACTTAAAAGAAATATGAGTAAGCAGTGGGTTCAAGAAAGTGGGGAATTAGACATGGCAACAAATTTATTCTATAATCAAAGACATCGGAGTTCAGAGGGAAGGCAGTTACTTGTGCAAGGTCACACAGCCAGATGAGGTTTTGGATTCAGTCTCTTTGGACTAGAAGGGTCTTGAACTGGTAATCTATTTCATTTGGGTAGGACCTGATACAGCAGCTTACAGAGAAAATCCAGCTTTGGGGGTGTATGTGTGGTGATGGGAGCATAATTATTAACGTGGTTTTCTAATTACGCGTGAAAGGAAGCATTCTTTCAATTCTCGCTTGTGTTCAGAAGATAACATTTGCCCCCCCTGCAGCCTGAGTCCTGGTTTTTACCCTGTGTCCAGCCCTCCCCATGTGACTCCAGAGTAAATCCTAATTGGTCTAAGCCCACAATGATGGCCTGGGCTTTAGCAATAGGCATTTGGTCCTGACCTGGCAAATGGGACGTGAGGGGAGTCTGCTGGGGGCTCCTGGGAAAGGT